>NC_081822.1:20122500-20312500 GCF_030704535.1 Vitis vinifera | reverse complement strand
AGTTTTCTAATGCCTTAATTATGATATAGTATACTTTTATATAATTTAAATATTTCATAAGGATGTGTTTTGATGAATTAAACTTTCTTATATTCTTTACTTGGCATAAGTATGTTAGGTCAGATAAATTTTTTATGTTATTATTGATCTCTAGATATGCATGCCTTGTTAAAACTTAAATAGTCTTAATGGTGTTAAGGTTGAAGTCATCCTACATCAGAACAAAGCCAAAAAGAAGGGAGCTTCTTTGTCCTATAAAAGGAGATCTCCACTTCTTATACCATTCATCCAAAAAAAAAACTTTCATTCTTTGTAAGCTTTTATATTCTCTTTTCTTAATTGAGAGAGTGGTTGTAATTTTGTCTTCATATAGTGGATTTTTTTTTTATCTTACCTTGTAGAGGTTTCCCTCTTAATTAAGAGGGGTTTACCACAGAAGTACTTTTGCCCATTATTTTATTTATTGCTTTATTAATCTTTTTATTATTCTATTTTCAAATTATCGTTGTTGGTACATTTTATAATAGTGATATTAGAGCCTAGGTTTAGGACAATAGGTGGTTACTTGTGTTGTTAGTACATGTATAGAAAAGTTATGTCAAAAGGGCGATAAGAGCCTAAGGAAAACGGGGTTTAAATAGGACCACTATGACCCTTCCACTTTCTTGGGGACTTTCCTGGTGTATTCAACGCAGACACTTACTACTATTCTGGTTAATGTTTGTTATAAAAGTGAAACAAATGGTAGTGAAATTTGAAATAGAAAAATTCAATGTGAGCGTATGTAGGCTATGGAAAATGAAAATGAAAGCCATCCTAAGGAAGGAAAATTGTTTAGAAGCAATTGGTGAAAGACCAGAAAATGTTGAAGACAAAAAGTGGGAGCAAATGGATGGGGATGTAATTGTAAGCATGTATTTAGCAGTAGCATATAATATATTGTTAAGCATCTCATAATTACAATTGGCAAAAGAAATTTGGGATACTTTGACAAACTTATATGAAACCAAGTCATTGCGCACCAAAATCTTCTTGAAAAAAAAAAACTCTATACTCTTCGGATGTCAAAATATACTTCGGTGACTAAACACATCAATACCCTAAAAACTCTGTTCTCTCAACTATTAGCTATAGGGCATAATATAGAAGAGAAGGAATGTGTTGAACTTCTACTCGAAAGTCTACCCAATTCATATGATCATCTCATCATGAATCTAGCTAATGGTGTTTTAAGGACAATGCTAGTTTTTAATGATGTTGTGGCTATTGTACTTGAGGAAGAAAGTAGACATAAAAACAAGGAAGACAAAATGTCTTCTCAGCAAAACGAGACTCTAATTATCTCTAGAGGAAGATCAACAGATTGTGGTTCTAGTGGGAGTAAACAGAACAAGTCAAAGTCCCAAGGTAAGAAGAAAGTTAAATGTTATCACTATGGAAAGTAAGGGCACGTAAAAAAGGAGTGTTGGCACTACAAATGAGGGATAGAGAAAAACATGGAGGGAAAAGAATCCAAGCCATCAAATACTCAAAGTTGTGTAGTAAGTACTCTGGATGAAGGTGGAATCTTGTACAGTAAGGCAACAACAATTATAGAAGGTAGAAAGGGATTTACTGAGGTTTGGTTAATTGACTCAACAACAACGTGGCACCTGAATTCTCATAGAGAATGGTTTCACCAATATGAACCTATTTCAGGAGGATCAATGTACATAGGTAATGATCATGCCTTCGAGATTTTTGGCGTTGACTCCATCAAAGTAAATATGGATGATGGTGTGATTTGCCTCATTCCAGACATACAACATGTAAAGGGCTTAAATAAGAATCTACTATCAATGGGACAACTAGATGACCATGAATATGAGTTTCATGCTAAAGGGGGAGTCATGAAGGTTATTAGAGGTGCACTTGTGGTGATGAAGCCAGAGAAGATTGCTATAAATCTATACATGATGCATGGGAGGACATATCAAGAGGTGGAGACTTCCGTTGTAAACTCTAGAGAAGAATTAATAATGAGGTGGCATTATAAACTTGGTCACATGAAAGAAAAAGGATTGACAATTCTTTTTGATCAAAAGTTGCTTCCTAGACTCAAAACTTTAAGTCTACCATTCTGCGAGCACTGTTACCAGTAAGTAGCATAGATTAAGATTCAATAAATCTACTATAAGAAGTAAGGGCATTCTAGACTTGGTTCAATCTAATGTTTGGGAATCACCAATCACATCTCTTGGGAAATCAAATTATTTGGTGTTGTTTGTAGATGATTATTCCTGAAGATGTTGGGTGTACCCCATAAAGAGAAAGTTAGATGTTTTTCAAGTATTCAAAGCCTTTAAAGCACATAAGGAGCTTGAAATGGGAAAGAAGATTAAATGTTTGTGGATAGAAAATGGAGAAGAATTCTACAGCTAAGAGTTTGATGCATTTTGTAGTCAAGGAGACATACAATGACAAAACAATATTGCTTACACTCCACAACAAAATGGCATTGCAAAGTGGACAAATAGAACTCTTGTAGAAAGAATGAGAGCTATGTTGAAGACTGTAGGACTACCTAAAACATATTGGGCTGAAGCAATCGAAACTGCCTGCTATATAATTAATAGGTCTCCATTAATAGCAATTGAGATGAAGACACCTATGGAGATGTAGATTAGTAAGCTAGTAGACTATTCCTCTTTACACATTAAGTGTCCTACTTATGTGATGTATAATGAACAAGAAAGAACAAAGCTGGATCCAAAATCTAAAAAATACATATTCTTAGGGTATGCTAATTGAGTAAAGGGGTATCTCCTGTGGGATCCCACTGCCCGCAAGATTATCATCAATAGAGATGTCATCATTGTAGAAGAGATGCTACAAAGTGAAGAAGGAGATAACACACGGATGAAAAAGACAGATACTATAACTTTCATTGGAAACCAATAGTCAAAACAAGAACAACTAGAATCTTCTGAAGTAGCTCCATAACACAATGAACAAGTACCAGTTGACTCTGAGATACCTGAAGTGTGGCAATCAATTTGAGAAAGAAGAGAACCTTCCTAACACTCAGAGTTTGTTATGGTAGTTGATGTTGCATATTATCTTCTTACAAAAGATGGAGAGCCTTCAAATTATTAGGAGGCCATAAACAGTCCAGATTCATCTTTATGGATGACAACAATGCAAGAGGAGGTTGAAACCTTGCATAAGAACCAAACATGGGAACTTGTGCCACTACCACCTGGAAGAAAAACTATTGGAAACAAGTGAGCCTATAAGATCAAACATGATAGCAATGACTAAGTGGAATGGAATCATGCAAAATTGATGGTTAAAGGATATACTAAAAAAGAAGGTGTTGATTTCAATGAGATCTTTTCTCCAATTGTTTGACTTACATCAATTCGAGTAGTCCTGGCTATGTGTGTTACATTTGATTTACACCTTGAGTAGTTAGATGTGAAAACTATGTTTCTTCATGGAGAGCTTGAAGAAGAAATTTATATGCTCCAATAAAAAGGATTTGAAGAAAATGGAAAAAAGAACTTGGTTTTCAGGTTAACCAAATTATGCATAGTCTAAAACAAACGCTAAAATGTTGGTACAAGAGATTTGATTCCTTCATATTGAGCGCTTGGTACAACAAACTTAGTTTATATCATTGTGTATATTACAAGAGGTTTTAGGGTAATGATTTATTGTCTTGTTGTTGTACATGGATGACATGTTGGTTGGAAGCCTCAACAAAGATCGAGTCCAAAAATTAAAGGCACAATTGGCTAGGATGTTTGAGATGAAGGATTTAAGAGTCGCAAACAAGATTCTAAGGATGCAAATTCATTGAGAAAAACAAAGTAGGAAGATTTAGCTCCCACAAACAAATTATTTGCAGGAAATTTTACGTCGCTTCAATATGTATGATTGTAAGCCAATTTCTACCCCACTTCTTGTGAATTAAAAATTATCCTTAAGTATGAGTCCTAGTAATGAAACAAAAATGATGGAATTGTTAGCATAGAGCCTTTAAAAGCATGACATGATGTAAGAAATTTAGAATTCATCATTTATTTAATGATGTTCTAGTTTCACTTTTATCTATCTTTATTCCATGTATTATATTTTATGAGCATTCTTGCCTATACCTTTTGCATTGTTCATGACTTAGGTGCATTAGGAGTTGCACAAAAGATCTAAGTCATGGGTTCTTTGTAAATAGATGACTTGTTCACAACCGGTTCATGGGTTTAGGTAACCCATTAGAGGTTGTAGTGCACCATCTCCTAATTGGAGGGATGACTGGTCTTGGCTATCGGGATAGGTTTCCCATGGTGAGTGCACTAGTGTGTATGATTACACATTGGATAGGACCTATGGTGAGTCATAACTTAAGACTATCAAAGAGTCATGACCTCATCAAGATGCTTCATGGTATTGCCTCTTAACCTTGAGAGAATATTGAGCTTATGTTAAAGTTAGCAATGACTTTGATCTATAGTTGAGATCGTAAGCTGATCATATATTCCCTATGGATTAGGTCATTGTTGATGGAAGTCAGTAACAATAGGTATTCTCAATAGAGGCACCATGATATCTCATGGGATTGAGACAGTGTGTCCTCTTAGGTGATCCCAAGGAAGTATGTTCATGGAAACTATAGTCATAGTAGTTCCTTATGTGGAACTTAACATAGGCTCTTTAAGAGCTAAGACATGTCAATTGAATACACAATAAGAGGATCTGTAACTCAAGGATAGTAGAGGTAATCTTAAAAGGGTGATAGTTTTTACCTTGATAGACTATGGACAATAGTTCATGGGGAGACTGAACATAATGGATAGCAGGTCACAGACCCAAAAACTTAGTGTCTCATTGTTATTTACATAGGATACTAGAGTTTAATTGATTCTCTACAGTGGGATGTTGAATCAACTTCAGAATTAGATTCTAAGGGAGTCGGTACTCTTATGGGTCCCAATGGTCCCTGCTTTGAGCTTATATACCTTGTTGGCATGGATTATGAGGATCAAATTAGCTTTAGGTTCACTTTTGTGCATAAAGGGCATTTTGATAATTACACAAGGTTGCATAAGGGTAAGTGAACAAGATCTCTAAATCAGGTTAATTGATTAATTAGTAGGCCCTATTAGGTTAATTAATCAATTGAGACCCATTTTGGGCTAGATTAAGTGACCCAAGCCCATGTGGGCTCAAGTCACTTAAGCCTAATTAGGAACCCTATAAACACCCCCTAGGGGTTAGGGTTTCCATAACTTTTGTCTTCCATTATCAAGAGAGAAAGAGAGTCATAGCCTCCACCCTCCTTTCCTCCCCACGAAAAGTGTGCCAAGAATAAGGTTGAGTCATTAGGTGAAAGATCGTAGGTTTACGAGACTTCCAACAACTTCAAGGTCATATTCAACACTTGGAATTTGAGGTTTGGGAACACCCAAACCTAAAGATTAGTACTTTAACCCTAAAAGATCAATTTTTAAAAAAATTGATATTACTTTCATTGCTTAGATCTAAGATGCCAATAATTGGTATCAAAGCATAATGTTATAAGTATGCTTAGATCTTTATTTAGGGTGTGCTAACATATTTTTTGCAGCCTTGATATTATCCCATGGCCAAGGGATACATGTATGTTTTATTTTATTATTGCTTATGATGATTGAATGGGATAATTGATTCGTCCCCAATTGGTGTACCATTGATTCAATCCTCAAACGAGAGTTATCAACAAAATTTATTAACCTAATTCACCATATACTAGGGTAGCATAGCTAGCATAGCATAGTAGTTTTAGGATCGTCCATAGGGATGGGTTTTCATTTCATACATGATATTAGTTTAAAGAATTGGATTAATGTTTTTTCTTTTATGAGTTAGCTTTAAAAGAAAACATAAATATGGTTGAAAAAGGTTTGGTTTTAAGCTAACCAAAAATAGTAACTGATTTTAATTATAAAGAAAAGGTTTCTTGGAGTTTTAGGCCACTAGGTTCAGGTTCCTTATACAAAAGAGGAGATTCCGAATCTTTTCCTCGCATTGAGGGTTTAACCTATAGTTATTCTCCCAACCGGTGTGTTATAGTTGCTTCCCATTAATGGTTTCAACACTAAATCCCTCTCACTGATGCATCTTGCAATGACTTGTACCTCTCACCTAGCATTTTCCATTCAAGGTGATCCTTAACCTTGGATTACCCTTCAAAAGCTCGCAGGAGATAACTAATGGATGTCTCCAGGGAGTCCAAAAGCTTACCAAGTGTTGGCTATTCTAGATAATCCTACCTTTAAACCACCTCTTAGAGGCTCGCAAGAGATAACTAATGGATCTCTATGGATTGAGTTTGAAAAGCTTACCAAGTGTTGGCCCAGGTGATTATAAGGGATTTTAAGTTAACTAAAAATATAAAAACCATTATCAGGTCACAACTTCCTCTTCATTAAAAACTAAAACAAGGAAAACTCCCATTTTTTTATTCGGGTCCCTTACCTATCTTCCTTCAGTCCAAGAAACAAAAAGCCTAGCCACTCATCCTCTGAGAAAACATCCTCAGAGATTGTTTGGCTAGAAAGAAAATACAATCAAAGTGAGTAGGTAAGGCAGAGCAAAGCTTTGTATATTTCTTACTAAAAATGTACAAGTGATCCCCTAAGAATATCTTCCAAGATTCTGAGATAGATATTACAAAAAGAGATATCTTAAGATATATATAAAGAGATATTTTCAACCCTTCAATTAGATATCTTAAATATCTTAAAAGATCTTTATTTGATTATAAGGAGAGAATAGATAATTACACAAAATATCTTGAGGTAAAAATCTAACGGAGTCGGTGCAAAAATATCTGAAGATTACATGAAGATTTTGCAAGTCAAATATGGAGTTGTGAAATTTTCGCAAGGCTGAAAAGGAGTTGCGAAATTTTCGCAATGCTGAAAAGGAGTTGCGAAATTTTCTCCTGTCTTGTAAAAATTTCGCAAGTGGTTGCGAAATTCTACACTATTAGATACCTTCTCTGATTCTCTTCCTTGCATACTTGATTGATTTGGCAAAGGCTTCGAAGCTCTCCAAAACTTGGATTCTTCATGTAATTTAGCTTCAATCTTGCTTTGCCATGGATTATACCAAGTTCTCCCTCATTCTTGGCTTGTTTTAATGATCAAAAAGCTATCAAAAACATCAAAACTTGCCAAAAATTGATTAATAATACTTGCAAGGGTCCTTAATGTGCCAATTGAGTTAAAAGGTAATAAATACTACTCAAAAGTGTTTAAAAGAGTTTATAAGAAGTTATAAAAGAGCACTTTTTGAGTAGTAATCAATAATTTGTTTTCTTTCTTTGTTTCTTCATAGATTTGGTTGTAAGATTCATTAAAGGAGCATAGGTTTTCTTTTTCTCTTGTAAAGTTTTAATCTTTTCCATGGATTGGGTTGTAAGCTCCATTATAGGAGCATAGGATTTTTTTTTATGATGTCAAGTCTTGTTTTTTATCATCTATGGAGGATTACAAGAGATAAATTCCTAAATGATGTCAATAAAGATTGGATCTTTATTGGAACATCATCTATGAAGATTCAAAGGTTTTAATGACTGTAGAAGAAATGATGAATCATTCATTTGATTAAAACAAGGTAAGATAGGAGAGTTTTTTTATTTTATTTTTTATTTTTATTGTCCATGGTTGCACAGAAATGTTCTCTTTGACTCAAAATTGTGCCTTTTTCCTATGAGTTTCTTGAGGCAAGCTAAATATGGTTTTCAAGCTTAGGTAGTCAAAATCCAACGCCAAAAAGGGTTCACGATTTGGAGTTGAAACAAGGGAGATATGACCATTTGAAGCAAAACTGCGCAGAGGGTATGTTGTAACGGGATCGCATACGGGTCCAATACTTTTTACTTGTTTGCGCTCATCTTTTTGGCTCATTTGTTGGGCTTGAAAGGTTTTAAATTATAGTAGCCATATAGTAGCTTCTTTTGGTAAGTTTTGGTGCTAAATATTGGTGTTAAGTTGAAGACAATTGACTTTGGTTCACAATTGGAAAGTTGTAAAAATTATCCCTTGACCATGGGATTTTTTTTTTAATATTTCCATTTTATGAAAATTGTTATATTGCATGAGATGAGAAGCATTCTTTAAAAAGTTGTTAATTTTAGTTTTTCTTATGAAAAGTAAATTATCATGAGAAAGTTAGTTCCAAACTTAAGTTTTATTCAAAAATTGGAATAATGCTATTGTTAAGGAATTTTTTATATACAAAGTTTTTTTTTAAGATTGTGAGAGAATCTAGTTTCCTTTTCTAAAAATCCTTAGAAGATTTTTTTTTTCAAAGTTTTTTATTTTGAGATCTTCAAGGACTTGAGTTTCTATATTAAGGAAGGATTCTCTTATTTTAAAATCTTTATAAAATTGGATATTCCTTATAAGCATCAGTGTTCCAATGGGAAATTTTGGTTTTAGGTTGTTAATATTGTAATATTATGAAATTGGGAACCTAGGTTTTCCAATTTCAAGTTTACAATGTTAAACCCAAAAATATTTTAGGTTTTATGTACTTTGAGTTGAGCTGACTTTTAATGATTAACATGTCCTTCTCTTTTTGCAAGTCAGCTTCCACATGTGAAAAAAAGAAAACCAAAATAAATAAATAAAAACTTAAATAGCAGGCTTCATTCACTTTCTATCTCTGTTTAAACCCTCTGTGTTTCTCTTGCCAAACCCCAATTAAAAAATCTTAATCCCAAAACCCATATCTTTTTCTTCCTCTTGAACCCCTAATCCCGGAAAACTCTAAACTCTCTAATTCCTAACCTCTCCTTGTCTCCCTCTACATTTATTTTTGTCTCTCCCACTCCCTCTCACACCTACCACCTGCAACACCTCTTTCTCACTGTCGTCGTTGCTGCCTTTGCCATTGCCACTTCCAGCTTCAACGACACCACTTACTACCTTTGTTGACACAAGACCAAATGGAATATGAGATGCTGAATTCAAATCCCCTTCTTTTAATTCCATATTTGGGGTACACGACACCAAGTAAGTTTTCTTTCTAGCATTCTTAGTCTCTGTTAATAGAAACTAAGGATGCTAAGAGAACAATCTGAAAAGAAAGAAAACAAATTTTGAGTCTTGAAAATGATATTCATAGAAATAGTTGCAAGGTAAAGTAGTTTAGTGGAGTTTTTTTTCCTTCTCTAGGTTCTAAAATGGCAGAAAATCTTAAGTCCCTATTTTCTTATTTTATATTTCATAAGTAACCAAATGGAATAAATTTGAAAGAAAATTCTAAAATTGGCAAATGTTGCATATGAAGACTTAGACATGCCCCAAGTCCTATCCTAAACCAATGGTCGTGATGGAAATTTTTGTGAACTGATGATTACCTTTTCATAACAATCTGTGCTTGTCAGGTGCATGAATTCTTTGAACTTGAGCCCAAACTTGATTCACCATTAGTGTATGCATGTGTCGTAGGGTCGTATTGGCTTACTTTCCCATCAGATGACCTACCCCTAACCAATGCTTATAATTTCACTAGTCCCCTTAAAGCACACAATGCCAATCTTCTTTTACCCCCTTTTTTTAGGTATTTTTGAAAATAAGTTGTGTAACTTCAATATTGAAAGATAGGGCATGAATTTAAGTTGGAAAAAACCACTACATTGCAAATCATTGAAGTGAATTGGACTAAATTAGTGTGTGTGGGCTTAATGAAAGGGTCATGTATAATTAATTTTTTTGTCTCAGGATCAAAAGTTACATTGTTTTAACAATTTGAAATAAATCAATTTTTTTTTTTTAGCTTATTGTGCAACTATCTATAATAGAGAAAGCAAACTATATTTTGTGTTAGACAATATAGGACTTGTACTAAAGCCACAACATCGTAAGATTATAGAAATTTATCTTCAATAGAATGTGTATTTGTACTTATGATAATTGATATTCTCTTGTTGATTTGCCATCATGAGCATCATAAGATCCTAGGGAAAAAAAAATATGTATAGAGTGTCTTTTAGTATGAAACTCAAAACATAATTAACCAAATTTATCCTGTGATAAAAATTCAAGAAAGCATACTAATTAAATTTGAAAACATCACATCCACCAAAATAGATAAATAACATGGGGATTGTCAATATTGTGGATTGGACCTAATTTGACTTCTATATTTTATGTATGTTTTAAGATGGAAAAAAATTTTCGTGTCCACTAAGGGACTAAACTAGACATTCATTGTTGCTCTCTCAGTATAAATTATCCTATATTTTGATGTTTACTTGTCATTCCATTAAGTCTTTGGAAAAAGTATTTCAGTATATCCAGTCATTGTTGCTCTCCCAGTATTTGCATTTAGACATCGCTCCTTTAATTTCTTCCATTGCAATCATAAACTGAAACTATGTATAAACTATATTCCATTAATAATGTTTATCAAGTTCTCACAATTTTTCATTTTTGTCTTGCTAATTTGACCACCAATTCCATTGTACAAGCAGATGTCTCATGCTTGACAAGAACATTCCATTCCCTCAATGAATAGGTGATTTTGGCTGTAGTTATTCGATACAGGTTTCTACTAAATTTCTACTCCATTTTTTGCCTTCGACCTTGGTTTTAGGCACATCTGCCCATTCATAATATTTGTTTTGATTTTATATAGTCATACAAATTTCTTCCAAATATGTGAAAAGGCCAAAACATTGATAAAGATTTAATGCAAAATTTCCTTTTCATAACTACAGTCTATCCACATGTTGTTATGTTCTTGACTTCTCACAAAGATGATGCTTTTTTTTTCTTTTTGTACAAGTTGATCAACTTCATGCATTAGACTAGTGTATTCTATCACCAATTCAATTGCATTTTTTTAGTTTCTTTCAAGAATTTTTATTGCTTTTTTTTTTTTTTCCAAGAGGTGGATTTTCTCTACGATTATGGCTTGGCCTTTTCTCTAAATTTTACTTGTATACAATTCAAGCCACACCTTTTGAATTGTTTTGCTGCAAAATAAATGCAGTTTCATGTCTGAAACTGTAATGAGATTATTGCATTTACTCCTTTTAATTGGATAATTACACACACAACTTCAAATATGGTGCTTTTTCAAGAATTAAATGTTACTCCTTTACATCTTTGAGACTATCATATCATATCATAAGTAATATAAGTTCATTATTCACATAGCTACATTAATTTTGAGGTCAATTTATGTTAAGGCTATGATAATTTATTTTGGTTTCAGTTTAATCTTAAGAAGATTGGAGTAGGCAATAAACCCATTTGGTTGGTCCCTAAATAAAGGTTCTTAAAGGTGAAAGAAGTGTACTGGCCCAACATTTTCCCTATCCCCTGTATTGACATAGATATAAAATTTATCCATTTATTGTGACAACTTAAGATTGAAGTTCATTTCTCGATGTAAAAACATGGAAGACAATCACTAAATCCATGAGCTTTGGTGCCTTTTGCCAAATGATAGGCTATTGGAAGCCACATTTCCAAATCTAGAACTTCAGGGCTTTGCTCTTTGAAATAATTATTATTTGACTTTCAAAATCAAGAAGGTTAGGCCAAAATGGTGCATATCCTTGCTTTGAGGTAGCTTTTCATACATGAACACATTTGTTTTGAATTTTATTATTATATCACAAAAAGGGAAGCAGAGATCATCTCATTTACAAAAGACAATCTTGTGCACTTGATACATTTTTCTACTTTTGAAGCTATTAAAAAAAAATGCAAGTTTCTACTTTTAATACTGTGAAGCATAAATTTCTAATTTTGATACCATTGAATCTACCTTAGTGAAGCTTCCATTAGGTCTTAGCATTGGTGATTGATTTCCATATTCATTTGAATTTCTCCTTCAGGGGCATGCATGCACAAAATAAAAAACACAATTGGACATGTAATGCTCAATTTTTTGATAATTGCACCATTGATCTATTTCAAATCTTTATTCCAAAAATAAAATAAAATAAAATAAAATAAAATCATCTTGTATATCTTTTGTATTTAAAATTCAAGAACAACAATTTAGATTAAGAAGCATTAAGACATATAATGAGTTAAAGGAACGTAAAATATAAAATAAATTCCTTTTATTTTTATTTATTAGAGTTCCTAAATTTTATATAAAGTTGCTATTATTTTATTTTTTTAAAAATGAAAAATTGTTTGTTTATTTGCTAAGATACCCGATGAAAAGAATAAAAAAAAAATGAAATCTAAAACCTTGAGTTATATTTGATTTATTAGATAAGTGAAAAGTGTATTTTCCATTGATTCTCATTCACTTGTAGAAAATCATTTCCCTAAAATTCCTCCAGCAAGACAAAGCATCACATAAGAAAAAAAAAATTGTATGTTTTTTTGTAAATTTTTCCCACAAGCCTAACATTTACAAGAAAAAAGCTCAACCAATTATTGAAATTGACATATAAATGATGAATCACATAGTGAATAATGAGAAGTGAAGATAATTACACCATAGAAATACTGCTTTGGCTTATCGCATATTCTAGTTCACTCCATGAATAGGATACATCAACATACTAACCATCAATTAACTACTGCTTAATCTTCCCAACTAAATTGTTTCCATAAATGAATTTGTTAGGTGACTTAAAGTTTTGAATTTTATAGCCTTTTCTTATGGGGGAGGAGGTATTGGAAGTGGGAAAATTGTACATGTTTGATCTTTGTAGTCCTTTATTATCAATCCTTGACAAGTCTTTGAGAAGAGGACCCCATGAGAACTGCAAATTTTCATATTGAGATTGTAAATTTAGGACATTGATATTTGAATGGAATTTTTTTTTCTTGTCAAAAACATGTGAAGTAAATAAATAAATAATTCAAGACAAACTACCGGTTATTTTATATTTAAATAATTAATATAATATTTTTTTTACCAAAAAAATTTGAATTTGAATTTTGTTAAAAATTATGAAAAATAGTTGAAGGTGTACATATTGTTATATTGTTGTATCACGTACCGTATTGTGTATCACATATGTATCCTAAGATATGCTTAAGGTAAGATACAGACTGTAACACATATCAATTTTTTTTAAAATATATCATTTGTTGTATCATATCATTTATCATAAATTTTTAACAAGTATAAATATTAGCATTACAACAATTAGCCTAAAAGTTTAAAATCTAGAGAGTGATCAATAATGTATATCAAGGAAACTAACACTTAACATGCTAAAATGAAGAATATGAAATACATAAATTGCCCAATCAAACAAGATTCAATAAGAATTTCTGTTCTTGCATACATATCCCTATTGCATGGATTTGTCAATACATAGGGGTTGTAGACTCCAAAATTTGTCTCGTTTTTTATTTTTACATTAACTTTGAGCCTAATTTTGTTCTTAGATTTTAAATTCCAATTACATGTAATTTTTTGGCCCACTCACCATTTAATAGCTTTTATTATTTTGTATATCATTTTATTTTATTACTATTACTTTTATTTTTTTTATTATTATTATATCTATTTTATTTTTATTTTTTCTTTTCTCTCTCCTCTCTCTTCTCTCTTCCTACTCCCCAACCACCCCACCCACTTATTCTCTCTCCTCCTATACCCCTTACCACCGGTCACCATCTCATCTCTCTTTTCTTATTTTATTTTTATTTTCTTTTCCATTTTCCACCCACCCACTCATAATCTCTCTCTTATTATTCTTCGTACATGCCCCCCTCCCAATTTTCCTTTCCCCCCATTTTTTCTCCCCATTTGGCCCTCCATTTTCTCCTCCCATTTCCCAAGAATGGCAGCCCCCATTCCAAGAAACAGTGGGCGTCTCCCCCAATATCTCTTCTCCGCATTTTTTATTATTTATTTTTTCTTTTCCCGCCATTCTTCAGCTTCTTCCCCGACATTTTTTCTCCATTCTCAACTTTACTCCCAAGACCTTTTTCTCTCTCCCAACGGCGCACCAACCACACACCTGTCATCTTCTCCATTCCCTTCATTTTTTTCTTCATGGGGCTTCCTCCAGGACGGTGGCAATGGCTAGCTCCCCATCCAAAATCTTCATTTTTTTTATTATTTATTTATTTTTTTTCATTTTTTTCCCTGCTTCCCCAACTCTCACAAAAGACAGTCGGTCCCCCCCCCCCCCCCCCCCCCCCCCCCCCCCTTTTTTTTTCTCTGATTTTTCTTTTCTTTCTCCATTTTTCCTCCCCCAACTCCCACACAGACTAGCCAGGGTATTCCTACCAGATTTTTCCTTTCCCATTTTTTTCTGGGTTTTTGCTCTCTACGAACACCCACTGCCACATGCCCCCTCATTTTTCCTTTCTTCCATTTTTTCCTTTTTTCCTTTTTTTTTTTATTTCCCATTAAACCCATCTCCATATCCATCGCCGTTCAGTCATCACCGACGTCATTTTCAATAGTCGGGGATTCCCTCATCTTCCACCTTTTTTTTTTTCGATAGTCGGTTATTATTATTGTTGTTATTATTATTATTATTATTACTACTACTACTACTACTACTACTATTTTTTTCTTTATTTAATTTTAATATTAATTATTGTTGAAATTGGGCTTGTGTATTTGTGGGCCTTATATTTGAGCTTTATTAATTAGTATGAGATTTATGTTAATTTGTTGTTGGTAAATTAATATGAAATTTTGGTTAATTTGTTATTAAAGAATTAATATGAAATTCGGGCTAATTTACTGTTGATGAATTAATTTGGAATTTGTTATTTTGGACTAAATTAGTTGATAATTTATATGGTTGTACTCATTTGAATTATTTAATTTGGATATGATGTAATATTGTAGTATATTTTGGACGTGGGTTTGAATATTGAATTGGGTTGATTTTGGATGTGGATTTAGGTTTGCATATTAAAATTGGGCTTGGATTATGAGATATTAAATTTAGGCCTAATTGAATTTATTTTGATTTATTGTATTTGGGCTTGATTAATTGTACTTGTATTTTGGTAATTAATTGGGAAATCTTGCACTATGACTATCAGCATGTGAGATATTTTTGTTGGGGTATATTTGCTAATTTGGGTATATTTTTTTAATTGGTGAAATTTATTGGGCTAATTTGAAGTTTGAATTTGGGCTTGAATATCCATTGTGAATTTTATACATTTTTAGATATTTACATTTGTGCTGTTTTTGTTTTTGCATGAACTCATTCTGCAATCTTGTTGGTTGAGTACGAACTGATGACACGTGGAGCTTGTTGTAAGTTTATTCCGGTACATGTTTTATTTCTCATTTTTATTTGGTTTTATTTTTATTAGTTCTTGTGAATATTCATTTGTATATATTTATTGAGTGTGTACAGAATTGAATATCGAACAAACTAGAAATTTTGTTTAAATGAGAGGAGGAATTCAGTAAATGTGTTTTGATAAAACAATAATTTTAAAATATTATTTTTAATAAAAGAAAGTTGTTTTCTTTTTATTTATAAAAATTCAAAAAAATGCATTTAGAAAAAAATCCAAAATAATTGTTTTTAATAGAATTAGAATTTTTTTTTTTAATAACATTGTCCAAAAATTTCTTTGTTTAACAAAAATTTTCCAAAAATTGTTTTGTAAATAAAGTTGTCCCAAAAATTAATTTTTAATAAAATTGTCCAAATTTTTTTAAATGAATTCTTTTTCCTTAATTAAAATGGGATTAAAAGTGTTTTTTAGAAATAGAGGATTTAAATCTTTGTTTTTCTTTTTAATTAAATTTTTTTTGCAAATAAAGTTATGTCGTTTTAAATAATTTGTAAAAATCCTTTTTTTTAAATGAAAATGAATCAAAATACTTTTGTAAATAAAATTGTAAAAATTCATTATTCTCTAAAAAAACAAATAAATTAATTTTTGTTGTCAAATTAAAATTTTGTAATAATTTTTTTTGATACAATAAGTACAAATAAATTTTTTTGAAAATTAAATATAAATGAAATTGAAAATAAATTGAAACTTCTTTTTTTGTAAATAAATAAATTAAAATCATTAATTCAAAATCATTCTTCATAAAATCCTTTGAAATTTCTTGAACACTATTTTTAAAATTTTATTTTTTTAGTTCAATAAATCATTTTGCATAATTCCTCGTCATTTATTTTGTATATTCTTGTAATTAGATTTCATCATTATTTTTGTTTATATTAATTCTCACCATGACTTGTACATTGATTATTTTTCTTGGTATCCATAATTAATTAATTAATTGCCACAATTTCCTCAATTCGTTTAGTAGAGGTCGTATGTATACGGGCTTAGAGGGGTGCTACAGCTCACCACCGTACCTTCCCAATAAGTAACCTGACCCCCGAACCCGACTTCGGTTTTTCACAAACCTGTTTTTTTCCTTTAGAAGTCACACTTACGGTTTTTCTTTCTTATTTTGTTTTTCCCTTAAAAAATAAAACAAAAATAATTGGTGACTCCAAGTCTTTTTCTAAAAATCAAATTTTCACTAAACAAATAAAAAAACGAGTCACGCCATCGAGTAGGAACGCACGTGAAAATGCGAGGTCCACAAGGGCATAGTGATGAACAAAAAAATTAAGGGCATTTTTTTTCCATGTATCTCTTCATAAAAAACCTATTCATGATGAATAGTTGTAGACCCTCAATTTTGTCATTCGACACTTGCATTTATCTTAGGGGTGTCACATGCACCCAATTTTTTCCGTATGGCACCGCCATGGCCCCCTTTTTGGGTTTGATCGGTTTTCGAGCCTTGTGTAGGTTCATCTACGGTCTAATGTAGTGTGAGTGTGTAGTTCATTTTGGAGTGCCTTCATGGCCAATTCCCTAGTTGTTCACATCATGCTAAAGGAAGGAAGTGAGGTCTTCCCAAAACTTCAGTTCAGTTGGAGTTCATAGGAGCAGGTTCGAATACGGAGCACTTGGGCTTGTTTTGATCATATCTCCCTCATCCGAACTCAAAATTGCACACCATTTTTTTGTTGGATTCCTTATTCTTCAAGGAACATTGTGTCAAAATTTGAGAATTTTTCTCAACCATTCGACTGGTTGGGAAACCGGCTCAACCAGTTTGACAAGTTTTTTTTAGGCGGTCGATCGGTTCATCTGGGCTGCTGGTGAACAACTCTGTTTTTGGCATTTTTGGTGCCCTTTTTCTGGTTGGTTGAGCCTTGGTGTTCCACATAGGTTTGGAGAATGGTTTTAGGTCCGATTTGGGCCATTTTGTGGATGGATTGTAACCCACCTTGAATCTATGTGGATTCTTGGCGGGTAAGGAATTATGAAGATATGAGGGGCAATTGTCCACCTTGGGAAGGGGGGAGCTAAATGAGTTGGGGTTTCAAGGCTGAAGGTAGGGATTTCCAGAGCTAAATGGGAAAGAAAATGGGGTGGTACGGATACTGAGAGAGGAAGTTTGAAAGAAGGAAGAAAAGAAGAGACGTTTGGAAGAGAAAAAAATGGGTTTTTTGAGAGATCCTGGGTGGAGACTCTGCAAGAACTGAAAGCGTGGGCGAAAAGTCTAGGGGTCTTTGAGGGTTTGGCACCTAGAGAGAAAGAAAAGAAAAAAGAAAAACGGAGGTCTGAGAGGAAAAAATGGGAAAGGTTTTTTTAAAGAAAAATAGAGAGAATGGGAAAGGAAAAAAGATATTGAGGAAAATAAAAAAATGATTTCTTTGGTTTGCCTTGGTAAGAAGAAAAAAAAATCGTGATCATCGGTCTTGGGTGGATTTTGTAGAAGAAGAATCAATCTCACTTGAAGTTGAGGAACACCTCTCAAAGGTTGGTTCTTTCAGGGTACATATATGGTTACTCTCAGAATTCTTGCTTATATTTGGTTCCTCTTTCTGGTCATTTTAGAATGCTTAATGTTTTATTGATTGGTGTGGACGAAAAGGGCCACAAATTGTTATGTTCACATTGGTTCTTTGTTTGTTTGTCATGTTCTTTATTCAGTTGATGCCATTGATCCCGTTTGATTTTGTTCATGTTAAAAATCTGTTTTGAATCATTCTCCCTTTTCAGCCCATGAATCTACCCCTAAAATGAGACTATTTATGTTCATCTTTTGCTCATCTTTGCCTGGGAATTTGTTTGAATGTTTTCATCTATGCTTTCTACTTTTTTTTACGGTGTTAGAGTCATTGTCTATGTGTTTGAGCCTATATTGGAGAATGACAGAGGCTTGGGTATAAAAGATAAGCCTGTCTAGTTTTGGAAGGTTTTGTGTTAATGGATTAATGGCCGAACGAGATGACTTCCTTTGCCGCCATGGTATGGGCGACGCTTCTCTTTTGTGCCCTCCCCCCCTCTTGTCAGGATACATAGGAGTAGGTTCGGGTAGCTTTTTAGATGGGAGTCTCGCCGGCGGTAGCAAGCTGACCATTTTCTCATACACCTCCTACATGACCAACCCACTCACTTGTCTCCACTATTGAAATAAAAAATAAACACGCTTGTTGAATTGGTTTAGTCAACTCTATAAGGCACAATTTAGCATGCACCACCAAATAACATTGCAAGATGTCATTTAAAATCCAAGGTTTCAAAAAGTCCGAATTTATTTTTTTAGTTTCCATTTCAAAAAATCCAAATTTTCAAAAAGTTCGGATTTATTTTTTTAGTTTCCATTTCAAAAAAATCCAAAGTTTCGAAAATTCCGGATTTATTTTTTTAGCGTCAATTTCTAAAAAGTTTCAAAAGTCACGATTCAATTTTTTAGTGTCATTTTCAAAAGTTTCCAAAGTTTCCAAAATTTTGGTTATTAGGAGGGATGAAATTCAAACGAGAAAGATGTTAGTCCTCAGCTGAAAGCTAAGGGAATGAGAGTACCTAAATTTTAGTCACGTAGTCCAAAGTCATGGTTGCACTTGGGGGCCATTGGGTAGAGCCTAGAGATTACATATATATGGTTTAGTCATGGTTGGAAATTTTGGTAAATTTGGAATTTGCATATATTGTGTGCTTGTGCTTATTGACTAACCCTTTCTCACAGCTCACGGCTAGGGACCTCAGGTATGTAACTTTGTTTTGGTCATTAATTTCCTATGTGTGCCAAATACGAACTAGAATTGCAAGTCTTGCCATTCATGTAGCCTGAGGGAGAAGTTGACTAATCTTCGACCCATATGCTCCAATGTACCTAATTTACTAGTAGAGACCAGATTCCGGGCTTAGAGGGGTGCTACCTCGTATGAGGTACATTCCTGATAGGTAACTTGATCCTCGGACCCAAAAATTTAGTTTCGTGGACCGCTCTTTCCTAATTGGAGTCATTGAGAGGTTTTTGTTCTTGCTTTATTTTCCCCATTTAAAAAATAAAATAAAAAGTAAGTGGCAACTCCAAACGAAAATCGTTCCTCGTCAGGATGGATTTTCTAAAACTCGAAAGCCACTTCTTTTCCACATCATTTGTTTTAATTCACGAGTCGCGCCGATCGGTGGATTGGGTGAAGGTCCACAAATTGGCAACTCCGCTGGGGATCGAACCCAGAATCTCTGGTTTCATAAGAGGATCAAACTTAAACTTGAGTTGGGTATATTGGAGCACATGGTTCATTGACCAATTTACTCTTAGGCTTTATAGGTGATTAGTGATCACTTACTTGGTTAGTATTTGACTTGCACTTGTGAAGAGTTGTTGCCTATGTGTTCATCTGATTGGTTGTGGCATGCTTATTCGTTGTTGTTGGTTCTTGGTTTTGCGGTTCATGATAGGCTTAGATGATTAGCTTGTGTGTAGATTGTATGGTAGGATATCTCTTTGCGCATGACTGTTTGCTTCATGACTGCCCTTTCTCTTACATGATTGCTTATCATTTGTATTTGTGGGGTGCGCCTGTATTCCCTTATTTCCGAATCACTAGTCTTGGTTGACTATTCCTTATTGGTTTCTCTAATTGTTTAGGAGTCATTCCCAACTGTTTGCCTTCAACCAAGCTAGGGGTTTTGAATAGGGTCTAGCATAAGGGCTATATTGATGTTTGGGAGCACTATGGAGATGATGGATATTCGAGCAATGAAGACTTGTATAGCCCTGAGCTGGATTTCATGGATACCTACGTGGCCAGAGTGTCACTTTGATTGTTGGTTAGAATGATAGGTTGCGTATCCCCTTTGTGGGTACTGTCATCTACCTTTTAGGACTTGCCTTTTCCCATTGTTGGCTTTTGAGCCACCTTACCCCTGAGGTATCACCATGTCAGAATCTCGCTCCTGCCCATGGAGCCATGTATTAGATTAGCTATTAACATCACATGATAGTTCATTCCCTCAGAGGATTTATTCATGGGATTACATTACGAAATTGATTTCAGGACTGGTAGTCACGGGGATTGACATACCCCTTTTATTTTGTAGGATTGTTGATTGAGACCGACCTGGGTTCTCAAGCTTGGATCAGGGTCGGAGGCAGACTTGTTAGAGGATTAGACCAGTATAGCCAGTCAGGACAAACATCAGTTCAGAGAGATATGGACCCGTAGTATGCTACTATTGACCAGTTGGCAGAGATTACAGATACCATGGCGTCACTTAGAGATGCTATTTTAGGACTGGGTCAGAGGATTGACGGGCACCGGGCCCCACTAGTATCGATTCAAGGGACCACCCCACATGATTCTTCCACACCCCCACCACCACCACCATTTGGACCTACCATACAACTGGACTACACAGTCCCACCTCCACCACCACCCCCAGTTCAGTCAGCCCCACAGGCAGGGGCCTTTGTCTTACATGGTTAGACTAAGACTACGCCACATTCTGTTATGGCCCCTACATAGGTTGTAAATGATACTCAGGCCCGCATTGAGAGGATTAAGCAGGGGATGAGGTCACTGCATGTCACTGATGGAGTCATGAGTTGGGATGGGTATGATGACCTGCCTGTTGTAGCTTTGTCGGTTGAGTTCCGTACGCCAGACATTAAATGATACATGGGGATCGGGTGCCCTCGTATTCACTTGCAGTTGTACGGTGCTGTTATGCTCGGGCATAAGTTAGACGAGACACAGATGATCATGTTGTTTCCTCTGCCCCTGAGTGGTACCGTCCAGCGGTGGTTTGCTTCATTGGACCCCTCACGACACTGGACATGGACTGATCTGGTGATGCGACTCATGGTAGCTTAGCTTTAAAGGCGTATCAACAAAATTTATACCTTAAATACTATTACTAAAGTAGCCAAGCTACTATAGCATAGTGGTTCTAGGATCGTTCACTGGGAAGGGTTTTCGCAAACACAAGTGATATTCAAATTAGGAAAATAGGTGATTTTCTTATGGATGTTAGCTTTAAAAGAAGATGTAAATGTTTTAGAAAGATTTAAACTAATCTAAGCTAACATTAAAGACTAAAATAAAAGGGTGTAAAAACAAGTTTCTCAAAGATAGGATAGCTATGCTCTGGCTCTTATGCAAATTGGAAATCTCAGGATAGGCTCCTCGCGTTGGGGTTGCAACTATGGTGATGCTTGCTTCCCGAACCGGTATGGATTTAGCAAATCAAGTTTTAATCCTTTAAAATGGCAAAACAGATGGTAGTGAATTTCATCAATGGTTATTCACCTTAGACTTCCTTTGAATGGCTCGTAAGAGATAACTAATGGTCTAAAGCCAAAAGCTTACCAAATATTGGCAACTCAAAGTCATTCCAGGTGATAAACTCACCTTTCAATGGCCATTGAAATTGGTTGTAACGGATTAATGCAAAACTTGGAATTGAAAACCTCACCTTCCAATAGCTCGTAGGAGATAACTAATGGATAGAAATCCAAAAGCTTATCAAGTATTGGCCGTTGGAAGTTGTCCAAAGGAAATAAAAACCAAACTTTGCATTAATGAACCATTAATGAAAAACGACTACCTTACCTTCCAGGTGCGAGAAATTTCCATGGGATTGCATCCAAGCCATCACATAACATCCATACTTTGAGAAACTAAAAGTTTTAGCCAATCATCCTCTGAGGAAAAGCCCTCAGAGGCTGTTTGGCTACTAGGAAAATAGAAATGGGGAAGAACAGGAGAAGAGAGAAAAACAGAGCTTTATATATTTCTAAGTTAATGTACAGAGGATCGATCCCCCAATCATCCCATTTTTCATCCCCTTCTGTTGGAGGTGTTGTGCACCTCTATATATAGCAAAATTACAAGATAAAGCTTTATGTCGGCTGAATACAAGGTTACAAAAGGAATTTACATGAGAAAATATCAAGCTAAAAATATTTGGGAAGTCGGTGGTGCGTGCGTGGAGAAACAGAGGATTCAAAGGAATTTCGCAATGTAAAAGGCAAATTGCGAAATTTTCGCAAGGTGAATTACTCATGATGCGAAGTGCCATATTTTCGCATCATGAGTTAATTCACCTTGCGAAATTTTCGCAATGTGAAATTCACATTGCGAAATGGCAAAATTTCGCACCATGAAGAAAATCTCCTTGCGAAATTTTCGCAATGTGAAATTCACCTTGCGAAATTGGTCATTTGGCATGATGCAGTTGCATTCCGAAGGCCATATCTTCCTCATTTCAGCTCCAAATCATACAGGGTTTGAAGCGTTGGATTCTTGACTTCCTAAGCTTTCAAATGGTATATAGCATGTAGAAAATGGACTTCAGAAAGTGCTCCAAAAGTGTGAAAGAAAACTGCATCTGTTTTCTTCACTCTGTTTTCCTCTTCTCCATTGCTTGTGCTCGTGTTTCCACTTGAAATTCAAGCCTGTAATCATCCAAAATCCTTGCTTAACTCGCCCAAATAGCTCCTCCATCAATTGGCATGCTTGAATTGGTTCATAAGCTGATAAAAACATGTAAACTTGCCACAAAAATGGTTAAAACCAATTACTAAGGACCTTAATGAATTAATTGGGTTAAATGAATATGATTACTACTCAAAGGTGCTTAAAACCATTATTATTAGGTCTACAAAATAGCACTTTTTGGTAGTAATCACCCCCCCCCAACCGACTCATTGCTAGTCCCTTAGCAATGGAGGAGATAAAAACTAAGTAAACTATAATAATATACATAAAAGGGATCATGAAAATCACTCCAAAAAATGATATGAGTGGCATGATGGACATCCATGGATCAATAAAGATGTGAAACTCAACCTATAATAAGAGTTGTCAAAGCATTCACTTGATCATAGAGTACAAAGAATGGATATTATGCAAGTTTTAAGCATCAAAAGAATTTCCACTCTCAAAAGATCCAAATCAAATTCTTCCACTAAAAGCTAAGTGTTAATGTGATTAGCTTCCGAGTATAGTATGGATAACTATCATCTCCCCCCAACCTAAGTCTTTCTTTAAGCTTAGCAAAATTAACCATCTCTTGATAGGCTAGGAACGCACCTCTTATTCATAATTCTTTTCACTTACTAAACTTAACCAATTCACCCATGTAACAAGTAGAGGATCGGTGACTCCCAACCAATAAAGGCTTAGGGCACCAGGCTTTAAAGGCTTTCGCCACTCCTTCGGACCATGCTCAGGTTTCAAGGCAAGCAAAGAAGTTTATTCTATATTTTTTTTTTCTTTTTCTTTTTCTTTTTTCTATTTTTTCAAAGACTCATTGGTCTTTATGAGGTGTCCCAACACTATTAAAGAGAGGTTAAAGGTGTCAAATTATGATTTCTCAAGCTTAGAGGGTGAGATAGTTTCACATCTTATAACCGGAATCTAATGTATGTGTGTGCGAATAGCTTAAGGTGGAAGAGATAAGTTTGCATGCAATGAGAGTTTCAACCATTCATCAACTTTTAGAAGAGCATAATACAAACTCTAAGACTCATGTAATCAAGTTGAAACTCGACTTCTCTCATTTAATTTTGAGAGTTAATCCTTAATATCCATGGAGTTTAAAGCAAAAATTTTAAAAATTTTAAAAAGTAGCTAATTTAACTAAGTATGATAAAAATTTAAACTAATACTTACTTCCTCATCTCTCCCCCCAACCGAGATGAACATTGTCCTCAATGTTTGAATCGAAAATAAGGAGGAAGGAAGTGGTATCTCATGTGATGTGGACTTGGAGTTGGGAAGGTTGAACCACCTGTTTCAAAATTCAAAAATTGAATGAGAGAGGAATTTATACTAAATATTTACAAAAATGATGAGTGGGCCCCACGTTGAGCAGCTGAGGACAAGGCTCAAAGGGTCCATGCCATGATGGTATACTCATATAAGTTGCAATGACATTTGAATGTAGCTTGCAGGGGTGTTAAAATTGGAGATTTTTGGCTAAAACAGGGGAAAACAAAGGAGGAGTGAACAGTGAGTGCCAAAATTGGCACAGTCACTGTTCACCTCCTTTGAAGCCCGACTGTGTGTTTTCCAAGTTTTGGGAAAAAATTCGAAAATGGTTTTTTTTTTAAAAGGTATGGTTAGGCTCTAAAGAAGATTCCTAAGGTGTTTGGGTAGTTTTTTAATGATGAAAAACAAAATTAAATGATGGAAAATGAAAATCAAAGTGGACGGCCATGCATGGAATGGTTTTGAAATTCGATTTTTAAAAAGTTTTGGATGGATGGGATTTCTAAAATTGGGTTTGGATTTGAAAACAAAAAGGTTTGGAAATGCATTCATGAATTTTTAAACTTGGAAAAACATGGAATTCAAGAAAAAAAGCCTTCCTGAGAGCTTTGTTTTTAGAAATTAGCTTGAAAATAATTTCGCACCAAGATAAACAAGGTGCGAAAGTTTTCGCACTGGTAATTGAGGTGCGAAGATAGCATCCTGGGAGGCTTGGTTTTCCAAAATGTATAGAAATGCCTTTTCGCACCATGCACTGTCACTATGCGAAAAATTCGCACTGAGTGTGTTCATGGTGCGAAATTCCACTGAGAGCTTTGTTTATGCATTTTGGCTCCCCTGTTTCCTCTGTTTCACCTCCATTTCGATTTTTGCAAGCATCGTACCTGCATGAACACTTCAAAACTCATCTTAAAAACATATTAAAACTAAATTAAAGCTAAGAATTCAAACTAAAACATGCATAAATTTACAGAAAGCATAGAATTTAAATGAAGCTGATAGCATGTACCCCAAAAAGAAGATGAACTATTTAGCTCATCCTCACTCACACACCCACTTCATGCTGAATTCCCCCTGGATCCCAAACAAAATTGGCATCCTTCCCATTTGGTCCAAGGGAATTCATTTCTCTTCTCTTCCCTGTAGAAGTGGATGCTTTAAAGGGTTCAGATAACCCTTTATCATCTTGAACCTTATGATTTTCAATGGAAGGTTGGTCCATAGAGTTGTCATAGCAATCCCCCACCAAAGTGTCGATCATCAACACTTTCCTTGATATTTTTGCATTGGTTCCTTGAAGGTTATGGTGGGGTTGAGGAGGAAGCTTCCTTTTCCCCCTTGCTATGTCGAGATTGGTGAGCTTCTCAATGGAGTCTTGAACTTTTTCTATCCTTAGTGATAGATCATTGTAAACCCCCTCCATTCTTACATTTATTGAACTCTCCAAATTATCAATCTTTTCATTAAGATGAGAGTTGATCTTTTGTTGCTCACCTACAAAGTCCTCCATGACTTTGCTTAACTTCAAAATGGCTTGCTCCAATGAAGATGTACTCATTGATGGTTGAGGTTGAGATTGGGTTGTAAGGTTGGGATGGTTTATATACTCAAATGAAGTTGGCATGGCTTGTGGTTGTGCTTCAGTATGCACATTCCTCAATTCAAACTCTTCTATCCTTCTAGCCATAGATGCTAGCTTTGCCTTCATGCTTATGTCTTCATTCAAGACATACTTACTACCCCATTGGCTTTGTTGAACTTGCCTTTTCCCTAACTCAATCCGATCCCTCATGGATAAGTATGCAAATTTGTCCTTCTCATGATCATAATGAGAGCTTTGATCTTCATGTGAAATTTCCATTTCTAAAAAAAATGATATTCAACTAAGGCTCTTTTCTTCAACTTGTACCAGGGTTCCCTCTTGGTCTCGAATCCAACAAGGAATGCACAAATTGAAATTAAAACAAAAATAAAAGAAAAGAGAATAAAAAATTTACTAAATAAAAACTAAACTAAAAAAAAAAAAAAAAATTATAAGAAAACTCACCAAACTTGTGATGAAGATCACAAGTTACCCTTAATGGTTGCTTCACTGTGCTTGTGGCACCTTCCCCGGCAACGGTGCCATTTGATGCGACTCATGGTAGCTTAGCTTTAAAGGCGTATCAACAAAATTTATACCTTAAATACTATTACTAAAGTAGCCAAGCTACTATAGCATAGTGGTTCTAGGATCGTTCACTGGGAAGGGTTTTCGCAAACACTAGTGATATTCAAATTAGGAAAATAGGTGATTTTCTTATGGATGTTAGCTTTAAAAGAAGATGTAAATGTTTTAGAAAGATTTAAACTAATCTAGGCTAACATTAAAGACTAAAATAAAAGGGTGTAAAAACAAGTTTCTCAAAGATAGGATAGCTATGCTCTGGCTCTTATGCAAATTGGAAATCTCAGGATAGGCTCCTCGCGTTGGGGTTGCAACTATGGTGATGCTTGCTTCCCGAACCGGTATGGATTTAGCAAATCAAGTTTTAATCCTTTAAAATGGCAAAACAGATGGTAGTGAATTTCATCAATGGTTATTCACCTTAGACTTCCTTTGAATGGCTCGTAAGAGATAACTAATGGTCTAAAGCCAAAAGCTTACCAAATATTGGCAACTCAAAGTCATTCCAGGTGATAAACTCACCTTTCAATGGCCATTGAAATTGGTTGTAACGGATTAATGCAAAACTTGGAATTGAAAACCTCACCTTCCAATAGCTCGTAGGAGATAACTAATGGATAGAAATCCAAAAGCTTATCACGTATTGGCCGTTGGAAGTTGTCCAAAGGAAATAAAAACCAAACTTTGCATTAATGAACCGTTAATGAAAAACGACTACCTTACCTTCCAGGTGCGAGAAATTTCCATGGGATTGCATCCAAGCCATCACATAACATCCATACTTTGAGAAACTAAAAGTTTTAGCCAATCATCCTCTGAGGAAAAGCCCTCAGAGGCTGTTTGGCTACTAGGAAAATAGAAATGGGGAAGAACAGGAGAAGAGAAAAACAGAGCTTTATATATTTCTAAGTTAATGTACAGAGGATCGATCCCCAATCATCCCATTTCTTTTCCCCTTCTGTTGGAGGTGTTGTGCACCTCTATATATAGCAAAATTACAAGATAAAGCTTTATGTCGGCTGAATACAAGGTTACAAAAGGAATTTACATGAGAAAATATCAAGCTAAAAATATTTGGGAAGTCGGTGGTGCGTGCGTGGAGAAACAGAGGATTCAAAGGAATTTCGCAATGTAAAAGGCACATTGCGAAATTTTCGCAAGGTGAATTACTCATGATGCGAAGTGCCATATTTTCGCATCATGAGTTAATTCACCTTGCGAAATGGCAAAATTTCGCACCATGAAGAAAATCTCCTTGCGAAATTTTCGCAATGTGAAATTCACCTTGCGAAATTGGTCATTTGGCATGATGCAGTTGCCTTCCGAAGGCCATATCTTCCTCATTTCAGCTCCAAATCATACACGGTTTGAAGCGTTGGATTCTTGACTTCCTAAGCTTTCAAATGGTATATAGCATGTAGAAAATGGACTTCGGGAAGTGCTCCAAAAGTGTGAAAGAAGACTGCAGCTGTTTTCTTCACTCTGTTTTCCTCTTCTCCATTGCTTGTGCTCGTGTTTCCACTTGAAATTCAAGCCTGTAATCATCCAAAATCCTTGCTTAACTCGCCCAAATAGCTCCTCCATCAATTGGCATGCTTGAATTGGTTCATAAGCTGATAAAAACATGTAAACTTGCCACAAAATGGTTAAAACCAATTACTAAGGACCTTAATGAATTAATTGGGTTAAATGAATATGATTACTACTCAAAGGTGCTTAAAACCATTATTATTAGGTCTACAAAATAGCACTTTTTGGTAGTAATCATCTGGTACAGGAGTTTCTCAGACAGTATTCCTTTAATATTGTAGCTGATGTATCCCGGAGAGAGTTAGAGGTTGTCAGACAGAGGTCGGATGAGACAATTACCTCATTCATCTCCTGCTAGAGGGAAAAAATAGCACAGATTATTGACAGACCCTCAAAGCGTGATCAGATCAGTATGATTATACCCAGTCTTTAGCCCCGCTATGCTAGACATCTCATGGGTTTTATGTAGACAGACTTTGGCTCCTTAGTGCATGCCCTTTATAGCATCGAGGAGGGTATATCTAGAGGATTATGGGCAGATTCTTCCTCCTTAGACTCAAAGAGGAAGAAGTCGGGGTCAGGATCCAATCCATCAGATGTTGGAACCATTGGTATGATGGGGCATAGGCCCCTGCGTCGGCCTCCGACTCAAAGGCAGTTTTCAGATACCTCTTATCAGATGATACAACATGATCAGTACAGGCCAGCTATTCACATTAGGCCAGCAGGGCTTGCTTATCTACATCCGTCGCCACAACCAGTATATGCTACACAGGCATCCTAGAGGCCACCCATGTAGTTCCATCAGTATAGAGCACCATCTCCGCCGAGGCCAGCTAGACAGTTCACACAGCTTAGGATGTCATTGAGCATAGCATTTCAGAGATTGGTTGAGGGGGGATTGATTGCCCCGTTACCGCCCAGGCCACCACTACAACCTACCCCACCAGGATTCAGGATAGACCTTCATTGTGCTTATCACCAGAGAGCAGGCCATGATATAGACAATTGCTCAACACTAAGACATGCTATACTGGACTTGATTGATCAAGGTTTGGTTAATTTGGGATGACCCATAGTGACCACAGACTCGTTACCTACTCATGACACTAGAGTTGTACCTCCACTCCTAGGGGGAATCTATTTGATTGGGCACACATAGGGTGATGTATTTATGATGGGATGGGATGGAGAGGCTCCTAACCCAATCAGTTTGTACGAGAACTTAGATTTTAGTGGATATACCCATGGACAGTAGGTCCCCAGGCCATTCAGGTTGACCCCAGATGAGATTCCCCGACAGCCCGTAGTCTCACCAGTGTATTTATAGCATGTGCCGCCTTTGACACCCTTTATTATGTTCTTGGAAGGGTATGGGCCCACTCACAAAGATGTTCAAATAGTCACGCGGAGTGAGAGAGTAGCACATTCTCCACCTATCGATAGGCCATTTGCTGGTACAGCTGCTAGGGAGAAGATTTAGAGAGAGGATGATGAGATTTTGTGCCAATTGTGCACTACGTGATTACTACTCAAAAAGTGCTATTTGATAGCTTGTAATTAATCTTTTTAAACACTTTTGAGTAGTAGTTTTGGCCTTTTAACTCAATTGGCATGAGAAGGACCCTTGCAATCGTTTCTAATTAAATTGTGTTAAGTTTTGGTGTTTTTGTTAGTAATTTGATCACCAAAGCAATCCAAGATTGAGGAGAGTTCTTTGGAATCTTGGGCAAAGCAATTGGAAGCTCAGAAACATGAAGAACTAAAGCTTTGAAGCCCTTTTCCAAGAGTTGATCCAGAATGCAAGGAGAAAAAGTAAAGAGAATCTGCCATGAAGCATATTCTTGATGATAGTATTGGCAGCCACTTTTGGAGCACTTTCTGAAGTCCAATTGATGCATGCTATATACCATTTCAAAGCTCAGGAAGTCAACAATCCAATGCTTCAAACGGTACACAATTCGGAGTTGAAACGAAGAAGTTACAGCCATTGCAAGTCAATCACTCTAAGCTGAAGGAAGCATTTTGCAAAGTGTTGCGAAATCACCCTTTTGTTGCGAAATGATTTCGCAGCCTTTTTGTATAGTGTGGTGGATTTCCTCCTGAAGTTGCCCAATATATGCGACAAGTTGGAAGCTGAGAACCTCAAGATGGAAGCCAACTTCGCAGCCCTGTGAGAATACCCTTTTGTTGCGAAGTGATTTCGCAGCCCTTTTTGAGTGTCTGCGAAATCTCGCAGACATCATTTTCTCTTGCAAAATGGTCCGTAGTGCTTCCCGATGTTTGCTACCGACATTGGGAGATATTTTCCATCAGATTTTTGTTGTCTAAATCCCAAAATTATCCTTGTAAGCCACCAATTACAAGATTCCTTAGCTTTTAAGTTAGTAAAAAGAGAAAATATCCATGTAATAATTAGTTTTATATTATGTTCATATAAATACCTCTCGGGAGCCTGTTCTAAAAAAGAGGAGACCTTTTGTAAAGTTTTGAAAAAACAAGTAAAGTTCAGGTCCTTTGTTTTGCCTTACCTTCTCACTTTGTATTTTTTATTTCTTACGAAATTATGCACTCTCTGAGGAATTTTCCCCAGAGAATGAGTAACTAAACCTTTAGTTCCTTGGAGCTAAGGTTGTCGGGGAAGGTTCCAATTGCAAGAATGCAAAGCTTTGTGGTTTCAGCCATGAATGAAGAGGAAGTGAAATCCTTTAGTGATTTCTATGTTTTTAGTTAACTTAAAACACCTTAGAGTCACCTGGGCCAACACTTAGTAAGGCAATTGATCTCCAACCATGGAGATGCACTAGTTTACCCCTTGTGAGCCTCTGGGAGGTGACTTGAAGGTAGGATTTGCTGGAATTGCCAACACTTGGTAAGCTTTTGGACTCCAAGGAGACATCCATTAGTTATCTCTTGCGAGCTTGAGAAGGGAAGTCCAAGGTTAAAGATCACCTTGAATGGTTAAGGCTTAGTGAGAGGCATGAACCATAGCAAGTTGCATCAGTGAGAGGGAATTAAAGCTGAAATCTAATTAAAGGATGTATTTGTACAACACCGGTTAGAGAATTGACTATATGTTGATTCTCTCACGCGAGGAAATGAACCAACTGACCTGAGCTATGTCTTTTGCATGAGGAACCACCCCAGTGAACCTGACTCTCCAAGGAATGTTTTTCTTCCTAAGTAATTTCCATCACTTGCTTTGTAGTCATTTTAAATCTAAATCTTTACCAATCAAAGTTTTTGTTTTATTTCGTGAGCTAACCTTGAAATGAAAAAGTACCAATTCACTTTGAATTGGTATCATTTGTAATTTGGAAACCCTTCCCAGTGAACGATCCTAGAGCCGCTATACTATAGTAGCTTTTTCTTTGCTACCCTAGTATATGGTGTAATAGGTTATAAATTTTGTTGATTACTCCCTCAAACAAGGAGCACCAGCTGGACATGAATCAGCTGAGACACCAATTGGGCACGAATCACTACGTAGGCTCGCATATCCATTTGGAGCCTATTGGCCACATCTAGCACACATAGAGATGCATTGATCAAAGCTCTTAGTCAGATTAGAGTTGATACTACTACCACCCCAAATGGACTTATTCCATTTCTAACAGCTGATAGGGCTTCGTGCATTGTGTTTTCCGACGATGACTTACTACTAGAGCGGTCAGATCATGTTCGACCTATGTTCATTAATGTTGCTTGTTCAAGCCACAGAGTGTCGTCAGTCTTGCTGGACGACGACTCTGCCCTAAACGTTTGTCCTTTAGCTACGGCCATTGCCCTTGGCTTTTCTCAATATGATTTTGGGCCATCTACACAGGTCGTCAGAGCTTATGACGGGACTCAGAGGACAGTTATGGGTACTCTCACTGCACACGTTATGATTGGGCCAGTAAGATATTCCATGCTTTTCCAGGTTCTGAGGATTCAGTCATCCTTTAACCTACTTCTTGGTCGTCCTTGGATTCATAAGGTTGGTGCCATACCATCTTCCCTTCATCAAAAGGTGAAGTTCATACATGCGGGTCGCATTATCACGATACAGTTTGATCGGGATATTGTCACTTCTTCCGAGCTAGTATTACAGATTAGTCACAGTGAGGATGACTTGCATTTGACAGGGTTTACTTTCGATGAGGTTCAAGCTGTCAATTTAGAGTATGACAACAGAGATATGGTGCCTATGTCATTCGACCAGTACAGTAGCACCTTGATGCTTAACATGATGAGGGGCATGTCTTATTTGCCCGGCTTGGGATTGGGTCGCCGCCAGCATACACCACGCATGTTTACTTTCACAGTTAATCATGACATACTTTATAGGTTAGCTTACACTCCTATGGAAGAGGATGCACATTACATGGCATGACTGCGCAAGGATAGAGTAAGTTCCTGCTTGTTTGGGGTTCCATTTGATTACCCACTTCACTCGTACACCTTTCAGTTGACTAATTACTTTGTCAGAGGTTCAGATCATGCACCCCACATGGAGGGGATCGTTTGTATTTCAAAGGCTATTGAGGTTCAGGACCTCCAATGGACCTTGGGACAGATGCATTTGGGTACCGGGATCCCTGAGACACCTGATGTTATGATAGTTGCACCCCTGTTGCCCAACTGAACCAGCATGTTCTCCGTATGCTTCCCGGAGGCAGTTTTTGATTATGATATACTTATGGATACTGTGATTGATGCTGATGGAGTGACTCTACCTGATGCTTGTACTGACGAAATGGACATGATAAGGGTAGGTCTTATTCTTGATGCAGTCCCACATGGTTCCCACTTTGATTTTGATTTGTTAGGAGTTTCTGTGATTGACACTGATGATGTGACTCTTTATGATGCTTGCACAAACGAGATGGATATGATTGGCACAGGTCGTATTATGGATGCAGCCCCACACGTGCCTCGTTCTACTTTGGATATGTTTGGGGATTTTATGCTTGAGATAGATGATGATGACTCTGTTACTGTTGTTACTCCTGATGTCATTACTGTTGAGGGAGCATTCGATTTTGTGGACCCACCTCTTTCTTTTGACACTATGTCCGGGTTTGTCACCCGTTTTGATGATGTGGTTGGTGGAAATAATAATGATATGAGTGTTTTTGAGTATTCACCTGTGTCACTGCATTTTCCTTTGATTGTACCACCGACACCCACAACATATATACATGATGTTGATGATGTGAGAGGCCCAAATGGCCCATTGAGTGATCAGTCAGATTTTGATTTTGATTCGGAGGAAATGAAAGTAACACCCATTTCTGGTAGCATTGAGTTGGTAGATTTCGGGACCCCTGATTAGCCCAGGGAGCTAAAGATTAGCACCTCCTTATCTCCTGACGAGATGAGTAGACTGAGATACCTGGATGTATTTGCATGGTCATATGAGGACATGCTAGTCCTTGATTCCTCTATAGTCCAGCATCGCTTGCCCATCCCGCCACATGCTGGACCAGTTAAGCAGAAATTGAGGAGATTACACCCTCAATGGAGTTTGCAGGTTAAGGAAGAGATCCAGAAACAACTCAGTGTTGGTTTCCTGTTAGTGGTCAAATATCCTGAGTGGTTGGCTAATGTCATCCCTCTTCCTAAAAAGGACAGCAAAGTTAGAGTCTGTGTCGACTTTTGAGATTTGAACAAGGCCAGTCCTAAGGATGATTTTCCCTTCCCACACATTGATATGTTGGTTGATAGTACTACAGGGCATTCAATGTTATCATTTATGGATGGTTTTTCTAGGTATAATAAGATTTTGATGGCTCTAGAGGATATAGAGAAGACTTCTTTCATCATTAGTGGGGTACTTACTACTACCGGGTTATGCCATTTGGGTTGAAGAATGCAGGGGCCACCTATCAGAAAGTTGCTACTACTCTATTCCATGACATGATGCATAGAGATGTTGAGGTATATGTGGATGACATGATAGTGAAGTCTCGAGACAAAGCAGATCACTTAGTAGCCTTACAGAGATTCTTTGAGAGGATCAAATAGTTCAGGTTAAGGTTGAATCCCAAGAAGTGCACCTTTGGGGTAACTTCTGGGAAATTGTTGAGGCATATCGTTAGTGAGCGTGGTATAGAGGTTGATCCAGAAAAGATCAGAGCCATAATTGACATGCCTGCTTCGAGGATTGAGAGAGAGATCAGAGGCTTTCTTGGCATATTACAGTATATCAACCGTTTCATTGCCAGATTGACAGACATATGTGAGCCTATCTTCCGTCTTCTAAGGAAGAGCCAGCCTATAGTTTGGGATGATGATTGCTAACGCACTTTTGAGAAGATTAAGGAGTGTCTCCTTTCTTCTCCAATTTTAGTACTGCCTACGCCAAGGCGCCTTCTGCTTCTATAATTGTCAGTATCGAACATTGCCATGGGATGCATGTTAGCTCAGCTCGATGATTCAGGAAAATAGCAAGCCATTTACTATCTAAGTAAGAGGATGCTCAAGTATGAGTGCAGATACATTATGATGCCTTTGTTTGGCACTGGTTCAAGCCACCAGAAGGCTGAGACACTATGTGACCGAGTATTCCATATTATTGGTCTCACGATTAGATCCATTGAGATATCTATTCGATAGGCCTGTTTTAACTAGTAGGTTCATGATATGGTTAGTGCTATTGACAGAGTTTGATATTCAGTATGTCACGCAGAAATCAGTAAAAAGGAGCATTGTTGCAGATCATTTGGCTTCTTTGCCAGTATCTGATGACAGACCGGTTAACGATGATTTCCCTAATGAGTAGTTTGTCTCAATGACTAGTATTGCAGGATGGCAGTTGTACTTTGATGGTGCTACCAATCAGTCGGGGTTTGGTATTGGCATCCTATTGATATCACCTCAGGGTGATCATATTCCCATATCAGTCTGGTTGGCATTCTCTGCTCATCACCGACTGACGAATAATGTTGTTGAGTACGAGGCATGCATTATAGGTCTAAAAACAACACTCGATCTTAGAGTTAGACAGTTGGAAATCCACGGGGATTCCAACTTGGTTATTCAGCAGACTCAGGGTATTTGGAGGACTCGGGATGAGAAGTTGAAACCCTATCATGCTTATTTGGATTTGTTGGTTGATAGGTTTGAGGAGTTGAGATATATACATTTGCCCAAGGCAAAAAATTAGTTTGCTGATGCACTAGCCACCTTGGCTTCTATGATTGAGATCCCTGCAGGAGTGACTGTGCGACCATTGCTGATTAAGACCAAGTCTGCACCAGCTTATTGTTGTCTGATTGGAGATATCAAGGATCAGGATGGACTACCATGGTATCATGATATTTATCAATTTCTGTCATGTGGCACTTACCCTAAGTCTGCCACTGTCAAGGATAGGAGAGCTTTGAGGCAGTTAGCCACTAGATTTGTGATTTGTGGAGAGTCATTGTATAAACAATTGCCTGATGGCCTATTGTTGTTATGTCTAGACCGTGCCTTTGTAAATCGAGTGATGAGAGAGGTTCATGCAGGAGTTTGTGGCCCACACATGGGAGGACACATGTTGGCCCAAAAGATTATGAGGACATGTTATTTCTGGTTGACCATGGAGGCAGATTGTTGTCAGTTCATTCAGAGATGCCCAGAGTGCTAGATGCATGATGATCTCATTCACATGCCACCTTCGGAGTTGCATGCACTCACATCCCCTTGGCCATTTTCAGTGTGGGGTATTGATATTATTGGAAAGATCTCGCCCAAGTCTTCATGTGAGCACGAGTACATCTTAGTAGCCATTGATTACTTCACCAAGTGGGTGGAAGCCGCTTCTTACGCCAGATTGACAGCGGACAAGGTGGCCAAGTTCATCAGATCACATATCATTTTCCGATATGGAGTCCCTCATGAGCTGATCTCAAACAGAGGGGTGCATTTCAGAGGCGAGATGGATACATTGGTTCAGGAGTATGGCATTCAACATCATAGATCGTCTGCATATAGGTCGCAGACTAATGGGGGTAGTTGAGGCCGCCAATAAGAATATTAAGCGGATTTTGAGGAAGATGGTTGAGACTTCTCGAGATTGGTCAGAGAAGCTCCCTTTCGCGCTATAGACTTATCGCACTTCTTTTCGTACCTCTACCGGAGTTACGCCTTACTTCTTGGTGTATGGTATGGAAGTAGGGCTACCTGTTGAGATTGAGATGGGATCTTTAAGAGTAGCATTAGAGCAGCAGATATCTAAGACTGAGTAGGCTCAGTCTCATTATGATCAACTTAGCCTTCTAAATGAGAGGAGATTGAGGGCAGTAGATCATGTTCAGGCTTATAAGAGGAAAATGACCCGTGCATTCAAGAAGAAGATTAAGCCTAGGAAATTCCAGAAAGGTGACTTAGTTTTGAAGGTCCTCAGGGGATTGATCAGCGGCCCTAGAGGCAAGTTCAGACCGAGCTAGAGCGGGTCGTATGTTATCTGAGATTTGACCCGAGAGGGAGTTGCCTGGTTAACAGATTTGGACGGAAATCAGTTTTTGGAGCCAGTCAATGTGGATCAGCTGAAGAAGTTTTACGCATGAGATCATGGTCAGAGAATGGATGGCCATCGTTTTGAGTAGCCATATTCCCTGTTGCACACCCACACATTGATATATCCCATTGCTAACCCGTTGAGCCTCACACAATTCATTATGACCTATTCGTTCACTTAGCCTTGCATACTTTTTCTCACCTGGGTTGGGGGCCTCCTCTTGTGCGCTTTGCATTTATTGTCTAGATCTATGAGTGTTGTGAGTCCATTGTGTCATTGTTCATTTGTTTTATTTTTAGGTCATTCATGATTTATTCTTTCCTACATTGTGCATCTTTACTTTGTCTATCTTTGAGTTTTGTTTCTATCATTTCAATTATTTTTGTTTCTATCTTCCTTTATGTGATGATGACGCGCTCTCGTCCCAAAGCCACAAGTTAGGCTTGTCACACCCTTCGCTCCACTCTTAGGTTTTGATCCAGGAGTTTTAGTTTGAGGGAACCATTTGGGTTTGGGATTTGAGGTACATTTGTTAGATCATGCTGCTATGGCCGTTGGCTTACTTTGTCGATTGTTCCACATTAAAAAAAAAAAAAAACTTGTGCTTCATGTCATTAATATTTAGGTTTTACATGGTTTGCCGACAATATCACGGCTTGATCATTAGAGGTCATTTTGGGTTTGAGAGACTTATTCTTCTTTTGAGAGTCGGTGAGAGCATTGTATGATCCTTTTCTCCATGGATCTAGGAGACATATTGGGAGTGAGGTTTGGGTTTCCTTTGCACTAGGTACCTTTGGTCATTATCTATATCACCACTCCCGTCATATAGTGACTTGCTTCGATTTGGCGTTCATGGGATGAGTTGTTCGTCATTATCACACATTGCTACACTTTTATCCCAGCTTGTTTCTTCATTTTCTTTTACACCCATTCATCATTCGTCTTATCCCTTTTCTTCTTCTTTTACCCTCATCGATCATTGTCTCGCTTCATGAATGACGTGTTCTTTGGTGCATATCACCTGTTGTTGGACATTGTTCATTTGGATGTAGGGTTGAGTCATCTTACTCACATGGTCCTCCGATATTTGACATTGCGCACACAAAGGCTTGGCATTATCTATTGGGTATTTGGGTCTTTGTTTCCCGTCATTTCATTCACCTTTTACCCCTAGCCTTCATTACGGTCCAAGTTGTAAGACCACCCTGAGGCCATGAGATCTCGTGTTTGCTTCAATGCATTTCATTCGGACAGGCTCCGTCTACTGATTAAAGTACGGGATGCCGATATGGCTCCATTTCTTGAGGGATATCGAGGATTGCATACTGCTTTTCCGTTTTATCTCTTCGTCTTTGATCCATGATCAGAGACAGATGATGCAGAGAGTCAAGATTGTCCAGGACCCCCTCCGCTTGCTAGTTTGTTATATTCATACTAGGGCATACCCTTATCCTTGCATGATGGCATCAGTTCTTACACTAGGACGCAGGCAGCCCATTTCACCTGGTGACGCTTGGCATCAATGTTTGAGTAGGCCCCCACATTTAGCTTGGTTTCTTCATACAACAACTTGCTTCTAAGAGATGGCCCGAGATCAGATTCATGTGTATTCGTCGACCCAATGGGTGTGCACACTAGGGCATACCCCATACTTTGTCGTGTGCTCTTATCCAGATGATTGGGTCTTCAGTGATATATTTCAGAGTTGTTTTTTTACCGAGGCATTTGCATATCAAATGTACACACTAGGGCATAGCCTATATCAGTTTTTTGTGGATATTGGATGTTGCGGAATAAAATCGATGTTGTTCTAGGAATGAATGTTTGTAGTGTTTTCAGCTCTCTGACTTTGACCATATGTATGGTTATGGGATTCTGACATGGTATGGATATCTTAGATTGGGGCATAGCCATTTCTTTTCACCTATAGTCACATTTTTGAGTTGTCCTACAGGGGCATACCCCCTTTATTTCCATCTTGTTAGTGGTGTTCTTGTTTTCTCGCTTGTCATTTATTAGCATTTTCTAGACGTCACAGTGAGGCATTGTGGACCCGCATTTTTCACATGCGCCCCCACTCGATCGGCGAGACTCGCTTTTTATTTGTGAAAAATTAATTTTTAGAAAAAGTTGGAGTCGCCACTTATTTTATTTTTATTTTAAAGGGAAAATAAAACAAGAAAGAAAAACCCTAAAATGTGACTCCATAATTTTTGGAAAAGACATGTCTTTGAAAAACCCGAGTCTAAGTCTGGGGATCAGGTTACTTATTGGGAAGGTACCTTTAAAAGGTAGCACCCCTCTAAGCCCTATAAAGGTCTCTACTGACAAAGTTAAGGGGAATATGGCAATTAATCGGTTAATTATGGATACCTAAATAGGCTAGGTGATTTCAAAAGATTTGCATGCTAAACAAGATCAAATCACAAAAGAGAGTCGAAGTGAGTACCTGAACGGCTTCTCAAGTGCTATCATGAAACATATGAGATTAGTTTGGAAATATGACACATTACATGTATTTTATCAAAGATGATCAAACAAGCATCAACACAATCAAATATGGCATCAAACGTGGTCATGGTTCATGATAACATACCTATTCATAGAATTTCAAAGTTGGGGGGTAGAGAAAGCGTACCTGATTAGCGAGCATCCGCACGTCTATGGGAACAAGGGTATCTCAACAATAGATATTAAGTGAATTCAAGTATTCCATCAAGAAGAATCAAAAATCAACATATCAAGCAAATAGTATTAAAGTGAGTGTTATGAATGTCGGGCCCCCACCAAAGCCCTAATTGATTTTGCATGAGTTGGTTCCATAAATTCCATGATTTGGAATCATGAAATTTGTTCATGCTTGAGAAAATTGAGAAAAATCAAGAAAATCGGTTAAAAATCGAATAAAATAGTGAAAATGCGTGCCGGAAGGAAAATGGCAGCAAAAGGGTATTGAAATCTGGATTTTATTGCCTAGAGAAGGTCTAAGGAACTTTAAAGGAAACCAAAGTTATTTTGATGGAAAAAGGTTTTGAAATCCATATTTAAGATGTATAAGATCACGAAATAAAAGAAAAGAAACATTAGGAGGAGTATGATGTGTGGCAAAGTGGCCATGCTAGAGTGAGGTTGGGGGTTATGACCAAGTTTGCACTGTTGGTGATTGTAGGCGCTGCTGTCATTTTCTCTGAATTTTTCCTTCTGCCCTCTCGTATGCATTTAAGTGCTTTGCATCACTGTGTTCTTGAGCTTTTCCCCATTTCTCGAAACCCCCCTCTGCAAATTCGGGAATTTTCAATTACGGTTTTACTTTATAACTCTCTAACTCCTTTGCTTCATTTTCTAAGTCATGTTTGGATAACCCCACGTATTTCAACCTTTGAGGTCCAATTCTGTATCTGAAGGTAAGGCTTTCTATTCTTACTGCAATCGGGAATACGAATTCTGCAAGTTCCGGGGGAGTCATCTCGGTTCCGACAAATTGCAAGTGTTCATCATGTGTAAAGGTCTGAGGCTACTGCAGTCCCTCCTATTTCTTGACAAGCTCGAGAGTGTTGAAGGGATCTTTGAGAATCTGGAATGTATCTGTGAGTGATCTTGGAAAAATCTGAGCAATTTATAGGTTCTTCACTTGCTCTCGTTGTTAAGTTACCCCATTCCTTCTTATACTTTGACCTGCCACCTGTGCTGGTGTGTTCTGTTGAACTAAGTAAACTTGCTGGCGTGTTCTGTTGAACTGAGTGACTCTATATCTGCTATCAAATTTAAATCCTTTAACCTTATCCATCAATAGGGATGCCTGAATTTCAGGAACCCGCAACTCATTTGGCAATGCTGAGGGAAATGGCGTTGTAAATGTTGCTTAAGGAGAAGGCTGCTGTGGAGGATGTTTTATTATATCCTTGCTGACATATTGACATGGCGTGAGATGACACACCAGCAATTTGAGTAGTTTGCGGTCAGCCCAATTGAGGTTGCTTTCAAACTCTCGCTACAAAAAAGAAGATCGAAGATGACGAAATCCATGTGAATCGCTCTACGGTTCTGGCAGTGAATGAGGATTGGACATGCAGATTCTGGAGACAGTGACTTGAAGCTTCTTGCGAATCTGTAGCAAGTTTAATCAGACCACTCTTGAGGGCAACTTCTTTCTTCAAACAAGTCATGCATTCCAGAGTACGCAGCTTTCCTCTTTCTGTAGCGTCTTTAGGATATAGAACAACACAAATCTGCTGAGCTCAAGAATGAAGCTGTGCAGCAGCTTCATATTGTCCATCATTAAAGTTACCCATCTTCCCAGAATTGCAGCATTCCTATGATGTTTCACATTCAATCAAATATAGAGAGCCACCTCAACAGTTTCAGAACCTCTCTTAGCAAACTCCATGCCCAACATACTGCCAGTTTCAAAAGGAATTTGTTTATCATGCGCTGAATGCATGCTTCAGTCCAATAACCATCAGCTATGGATGTTACTGTTGCTTCAGACATTTCATGGTCACTCTTCACTTCAAGTTTAAAGATTGGGACAGAGAATTCAACAAAAGAAACCAATAACCTGTCTGCACTGTGCCTTAAGATCAGTTCATTGGATGACATATCATATATACAACGCGACAAAATGACCAGTGCCTGATTTTCTGGGATAGTATAAAAGAACTCCATACTAATCTTTTCATAAGCATGAACTATGGTGTCGTAAGAGTGACTTCATGAGAAGTTTCTTGCTGTATCAACCAGCAGCATTAGGGGCTGCTTCACCTCTGTTGCAGGCAGGTCTTCACCTTCAGGAACCAAACAGCTAGTTGGATCATGGCATGAATTGGAATTCTAAGATGAGGTGCAATTGCCACCAGGTTACCATCCTTTGGTTCTATCTGCCCCAACTGCTTACTTGATACAGGCATCATTGGAGATATATGAATACAAGATATGGTTTCCAACAATTCCATTTGCTCGCTTGATACTGATAGATGCTATAATCCACGGTCATTAGGCAATGTTCCGATTTGTAACATTTGCATATTGGGTAGTGACGAGTCCAAGTTGTTGGAAGTAGTTCCGGTTGTGCCATTTGCATACGTTTCAAGAATATACTTAAGTCTGGTGGTCAAAGCTTCATGCTGTCCGAAAGCTTCAGCGGCTCCAAATAAACTCGAATTCATCGAATCAGCACTCTCAGCAAGCAGTGTTTTCCAAAGTGAAGAGACACTAAGCCTCTCTGCAGTGTCATTAGATATATTCCCTTGAACAAATTTTCGACTTGTTCTCTTTGCATTAAATACCATAGTAGATGCACTATCGAAGGAATTGTCAACACCTTCCAAACCAAACAACCAGGGAGTATCATCATAAACTAACTCACTGACAGGAAGTGGTCTTCCTGACACATCAGGTAAGTAGATCTCAGATTTATGTTCATGAAACTGAACTTCAGCCAGATGTTGCACCTAAAATGCTAACATGTCATCAGGCTTCAAGAGCTCCTGAATTCCGAGTTTCAAAAAAAATAATTCCTTGAAAAATGCTAAATCAACTGATATGACACGTATATAGGAGCTAAATGGTGGGGATCATCAAGGACAACCTCATCAGCAGTTGCAAATCCATCTCCCACCCAAATCCATCGACACCCTTCTAGGACAGTCCTTACAATGTCCACCTCATCAAAACCAATCATTCCCATCAGTATAGAGCATGTTCTTGTCATTGCTAAGGCTCATTCCTGTTGAAGCACCTGATCATTCACAACCTCATTATTTTTTTTAAGCTCAAATAACTGGGCAGCAATTATACTTTAAAATTTCTGCTTTTGATCCATCCCTCTCAAAGAGAATTGTTAAGGGACACTTATTTTCAACTTTCTTGTCATAAATAGAAGCAACTTAAGCTCCATTAGGCATCCAATCCAAAACTGTTCCCATGGAAGCCTTTGATTCTGAAGCAGCATGCAGTAACCCTGTATCTCCTTCTCAAACCTTAAACTTCTTGTGTGAGGAAGAAAGTGTGCAGTTCCCCCAATGTCACAAAGTATTTCCATCACCATGCCAAGAAATATAATAGGAAGAAAAAAGGTTGGTTCACTTAAGTCAACATCTTCTGGCAGATCATCAAATGTATTCCCATATAATGCATCCCAATCATGAGTCATCACTACTATCTGCTCAAAACTAGTTATTATACCATGAGTCATCACTACTATCTGCTCGAAACCAGCTTTTATACCATGAGCCATAAGATTTAAGTCTTGGGTCCATGTCTGAGCTGCTCAGTTAAGTTTCTAGAAATACTCTAGTCAGGGGCTTTCCTTGCTTGTCGAGTGAATGCTTAATGGTTCCTCTGCTGCTGTGGGAGATACTGTCATTTCTGGTTGAGCGAGGGACTGCCAGTCATCCAAATTAAATGAGATCTTCTCATAAGCAATGGCAGCATCCAGGGAGTATGCGCAGAGGGCAAGGGAAGAAACGATAGAAGTCTTGGCAACAGCAGAGAGTGAGGACCAATACCACCATCCGTTCATCAAGTATTCGATCTTAATCATGCCCTCGAGCATGATTGTTGCTTGAACCATCTCAAAGATTGTCTCTGCATATTTAATCAAAAGCGTGCCATGCCAATTTCTTTTCTAAGTCAGGCCTTGATGGTCTTGAAGCCTCCTCAGGGAGTGCAGCATCCATATCAAGTAAATTAATCTTGACTTGCCTCAAAGTCTGGTGGACTTTGCCAACTAATGGTCTTAGTGAAGACTAAAGGACTACACAACAGCGACTAATCTCCACTTCTGGACCATTATTATTTGAAGAGTACTTTTTATCTCTTCGCTCCAAAACTGGTTTGTCAGTTCTAGATGCTGCACTGGTTTCATTTGCAACAGAATCTCTGGAAGAATTATCAGAAAGGCTCCCACTACCTCCAGCAGAATTCCTATTCCCCTCCAAGCACAAACCAGAAGACCAAACCTTCAGTTCTCTCCTTAACATCGCTTTCAGTTCTGCAAGATGGTGTCTTGAATCAAATGCTTTCATGTGAATCATCAACGAACTGCGTAAAACCAGGTTTGTTTGCTTATTTACCACAAGAATTTTCCTTATGTTCTTATCTTCTAGATGTGAGTGACCGAGAGCCATGGTGACTGCATGCATGTATGCCTTAGGTTCAGATTTTAGTGAGGGAAAAATGAGATGGCAAAGGTCTTTAGTTGCTGTCAACCTTCCAATCTCATAGCGGTTGGATTGATTCAGATAATGGAAACTTCTTGCTTTTCCCAATTTGGACCTTTGAACATTCTCTGCTGATGCATCACAAAACATGTAGAAGCGATGATAATTTCTCAGGATTAGGCACCTGACAAACACAGGATCTTTCCGGAAAATAAGTCCTGATAGTTGCTCTTGAAATCCTTCTCCTCTGATCAAATTGAATCTCCACAAACTTACCAAACGACTTGAATTATTGTTTCTGACAGTCTTTGCATCACCGAATGCTTCTAGAACTAGATTGGACTCAAGAATTCGTTGCTCAATAGTCCTTCCCTTAGCTACAGATCTCCCTCCCATGTAGGCAAGATAACGCATAAGCTTACTCTGTTTTACCTGTCCCACTTTCACCACTAACCAGAATTGACTGACTGATTTTCTCATTCATCGTAAGTTCCTATGCAACACCAACGGCGACGAAAGGGTGTGGATTCGGCTCGCTAAAAACTGCCCCTTTATATTGTACCCTCATGTGGTTATCATATAGATGAGATAATCCTCCAGAAGCAAACTGTTCAATGCCCTCGGTGCTGATTTGATCTCCTTCAATTTTAACATCTAGCATGTATAACACTGTTTGTCACACTTTCACTATTAAAAACAGAGTCATTCAGAACCTTGGCTTCAGATATGGCGTCTTTGTTGCTTCCAACAGACATTTTTCCTTTTCAACTTCAGATTTTGATTTCATCTCAGCAATGGCATGCGTAGGCGGGTTATTTATAGTTGACCATATACTGGCATTCCTTTCCTCACTAGTTTCTGCAATCAGCAAATCACTAGACGAGGTGTACTCATTGTATTGATGAGCAATTCTATCCGGATGAAGAAGAGAATGTAAAGTGGCTCATGAGGGCTTTGCTTTCATGCCAACTCTGTGATCAAGAACTCCTTCCTCAACGACATACACCCCAAGCTTAACAGAGATGTAAAAGGCTTCAGGTGCAGCTGCGAAGGTGAATAGGGTGGCAAGGGGTTGAATCTCATCATTAGTATGTTCGGAGACACTGGTAGCTTCGCATGTTTCATTAATTTGATGTCGAATGTAGTAAAAAAGCACCAGATACAGATTTCTTCTCTCTTCCCTTGAGTTAGCAAGCGAATACTCAAGGAAAATAGATTTAACTCTTCCAACTACATAATCAGCAACCTCTGTTGTTGTTATGTCCAGAACACATTGTATAAATCCCCTTCTGATCAGATCCTCCACTGTTTAAATTATGTTCTTCATAATATCTATCACCAGGTTAAACAGCCAGAACAAGTGCAGATCCCTGAACCCAAGCAACTCCAAACTACCATTAAGAAAGGCAGCAGAATTTGACGTTGCGGAAAAACATAGAGACAAAGTATGATTGAGACATAAGCAAGGGCAGATGATGGCTAGGAACCCAGAACTGCTTATCTTTCTAATTTTACTTGAACCCCTGGTACTTCCGCAGAGAACAATTTAGAGATTCTCACCCATGTTGTATCTTTTTGCCTTCACGAAACTGTGGCTGCATGATCTCTTCTCCAATTGCTAGGTTTCCGGTCACTACTCCTTTCTTGAACCGAGAAATTTGCTCCCAAACTTGAATCTGCCCATCTATTTCTCTCCTCTCAATGCGTGTTCTCTGTTTTTCACTCTTCGTCGAATCTATGGATTTCTCCTCCCTGTTTCGTGATAACAGCACGCTTCTGAACAACACCCTTATAAAACTATAGATTTTCTCAATGGTGGAATCAGGCTCCTTCTCGTAGGCATTTCTTCGAACAACCCCCATGCTCCTCACTCTTCCTTTCGTGTAGATACCCTGGAGTAATCAAATTTCCAGAAGCCACATCTCTAACCACCACATCAACCCACAAACTTACATCATTGTAACCAAGTATGGGTAAGAATTCCAAGAGTGGCGAGAATCATACCTGGGCAGCCTTGGTTGCAATTGCTCTCTTCTCCAATTCCTTTGTGCTTCTCTTCACGACGATCCTCCCCCTCCAGACTCCAATACGTGCTCTGCCCCTAAGAAAAATCCTTTTCTCACATATATATCTTCCCTCAAGACCTAAATTTCTTTCCCAAAAGGAAAATTCTCCTATTTCCTTTCTTCTTCTCTTCCTTTTTTTAAATCTTCCAATCAAAAGCAATCTTCCCAATTTCAAATTCCCCTCCAAAACCTTCCAAGGAGAGTCCCGCCTTCCTTAAACTCCAATAGTAAGTTTCCTTGCAAAAACATGAAAATTTTCTAAGTTAAATAATTGAGTGAACAGATAAGCAAGTAAATAAATTAGGAAACGGTAAAAATAAAATAAAATAAAACAAAATTAAATAAAAATAATAAAAAAATAAAATAAAATAAAATAAAAAATAAAAATAAAATAAACCAATAAACAAAAGCCGAGCCCAAAAGCCATGTAACCATGCAAGTCATACAAGTCACGCTAAAAATGTCCAAATGGGCCAAGTGTGCCTAAACGGGCCTATGATGAGACTAAGCGGGCCTAAGGTGGTGCCTAATGGGCCAAGTGTATCTAAAGGCTATCCTAAAAAAAACAAGAAAAGCCTAAGTCTAAATTAGGGCTGCCAAGGGGTCACAATAAGGGATCAAATAATCCCTCAACCAAAGTCTCCAAGGTGACTTAGAAAAAGGTAAGTGGTGAGTAGTACTGGGCCACCAAGGAACTACTGTGGAGCACTGAAAATGAATTTAAAGACATATGCGAAAGGAACAAAATTGAGGGTCTACAGGCATACCCTTTCGTCTTTTGTGATTGAGATGTTTGATTTCTTGCTTATTCAAATCATTTAGTGGCGTTCTCATGTTCATACTGGGGCATACACCCTCTTTCTTTATGTTGTTGTGCTTGGCTAGTTATTTTTTGGGTTTTTTGGTACTCGCCCGAATTCTACCCCTTTCCCGGTACTCGCCCAGAACCTTCTCCGATACTCGCCCCGGAATCTACCCTTTTTCGGTACTTGCCCATAATCTACTCTTTTCTGGTATTTGCTTGAATTCTACCATTTTTCAGTACTTGCTCGGATACGATCTCTTCTTCGGTACTATCCCGAATACGATCTTTTTTGTCTTGGATTCTCCAATACTCACCCAGATTCGATCCCCCGTTTGTCTTGTATTCTCTGGTACTCGTCCAGATACGATCTCTTCTTCGGTACTCGCCTAGATACGATCCTTTCTGTCTTGGATTCTCCGGTACTCGCCCGAATATGATCCCTTCTGTCTCGTATTCTCCGGTACTCGCTTGGATACGATCGTTTCTGTCTTAGATTATTCGGTGCTTGCCCGGATTCGATCTCTCGTCTGTCTTGTATTCTTTGGTACTCGCCCGGATACAATCTCTTTTCTGGCATTGTGCCCAGATTTCCTTGGGTTCTCCAATACTCGCCCGAACTTGATCCCTTTTTCTTTAGTCTACTCTGACATTATGTCCGGATTTCCTGGTCTTTTCTAGCATCGCGTCCGATTTCCTTTAGTCTTCTCTGGCATTGTGTCCTGATTCCTTTAGCTTTCTCCAACATTGTGCCTGGATCCCCTAGTTCATTCGATCAGCATGACTCATTTCCCTTAGCCTTCTTTATTGTTGTGTGGCGACAAAATTGTTGGTCATTTGAATTCTTCACTAGAGTTCATTTCAATCATTCATTGCTTACACTTCACACTCACGTTTCACTTGTTCATTCACTCTACTGAAGAGAAGCATATTTTTTTACCCTCAATTTTGTCCTTCGACACTTGCATTTATCTTAGGGGTATCACATGCACCTAATTTTTTTCCGTATGGCACCGCTATGGGCCCCTTTTTGGGCTTGATCGGTTTTCGAGCCTTATGTAGGTTCATCTGCGGTCCAATGTAGTGCAAGTGTGTAGTTTATTTTGGATTTCCGTTATGGATAATTCCCTAGTTGTTCACATCATGCAAAAGGAAGGAAGTGAGGTCTCCCCAAAACTTCAATTCAGTTGGAGTTCATAGGAGCAGGTTTGAATACGGAGCACTTAGGCTTGTTTCGATCATATCTCCCTCATTTGAACTCGAAATCGTACACCGTTTCTTTTTTTGGATTCCTTATTCTTCAAGAAACATTTTTCCAAAATTTGAGAATTTTTCTCAACCGGTCGACCAATTAGGAAACCAGCTCAACCAGTTCGACAAGTTTTTTTTAGGCGGTCGACTGGTTCGTCGGGGCTATTGGTGAACAACTTTGTTTTTGGCATTTTTGGTGCCCTTTTTCTGGTTGGTTTGAGTCCTGGTGCTCCAGATAGGTTTGGAGAATGGTTTTAGGTCCGATTTGGGCCATTTTGTGGATGGATTGTAACCCACCTTGAATCCATGTGGATTCTTAGCGGGTAAGGAATTATGAAGTTATGAGGGGCAACTGCCCACCTCGGGAAGGGGGGAGCTAAATGAGTGGGGCTTTTGAGGCTGAAGGTGGGGATTTCTAGAGCTGAAAGGGAAAGAAAATGGGGTAGTATGGATGCTAAGAGAGGAAGTTTGAAAGAAGGAAGAAAAGAGGAGACGTTTGGAAAAGAAAAAAAAAGGTTTTTTGAGAGATCCTGGGTGGAGACTCTACAGGAACTGAAATCATGAGGGAAAATTCTTGGGGTCTCTGAGGGTTTGGCACCTAGAGAGAAAGAAAAGAAAAAAAGAAAAGAAAAAAGAAAAACGGAGGTCTGAGAGGAAAAAGTGGGAAAGGTTTTTTAAACAAAAACAGAGAGAACGGGAAAGGAAAAATGATCTTGAGGAAAAGAAAAAAAAGATTTCTTTGGTTTGCCTTGGTAAGAAGAAAAAAATATCGTGATCACTGGTCTTGGGTGGATTTTTTAGAAAGAGAATCAATCTCACTTGAAGCTGAGGAACACCTCTTAAAGGCTGGTTCTTTCAGGGTACGTTTCTGGTTACTCTTAGAATTCTTGCTTATATTTGGTTCCTCTTTCTGGTCGTTTCAGAATGCTTAACATTTTATTGATTGGTGTGGACGAAAAGGGCCACAAATTGTTATGTTGAAATTGGTTATTTGTCTGTTTGCCATGTTCTTCATTCAATTGATGACATTGATCCCGTTTGATTTTATCCATGTTAAAAATCTGTTTTGAATCATTCCCTCATTTCAGCCCATGAATCTACCCCTAAAATGAGGCTATTTATGTTCATTTTTTGCTCATCCTTCCCTAGGAATTTGTTTGAATGTTTTCATATATGCTTTCTACTTTTTTTTTATTTTATGGTGTTAGAGTCTTGTCTATGTGTTTGAGCCTGTATTGGAGAATGACAGAGGCTTGGATATAAGAGATAAGTCTGTCTAGTTCTGGAAGGTTTTGTGTTAATGGATTAATGCCCGAACGAGATGGCTTCCTTTGTCGCCATGGCATGGGCAATGCTTCTCTTTTGTGTCCCCCCCCCCCCCCCCCTCGTCGGGATACATAGGAGTAGGTTCGGGTAGCTTTTTAGATGGGAGTCCCGCCGGCGGTAGGAAGCTAACCATTTTCTCATACGCCCCCTACATGACTAGCTCACTCACTTGTCTCCACTGTTAAAATAAAAAATAAACACGTGTTTGTTGAATTGGTTTAGTCAACTCTATAAGGCACAATTTAGCATACACCACCAAATAACATTGCAAGATGCCATTTAAAATTCAAGGTTTCAAAAAGTTCGGATTTATTTTTTTAGTTTCCATTTCAAAACATCCAAAGTTTCGAAAAGTCCAAATTTATTTTTTTAGTTTCCATTTCAAAAAAATCCAAAGTTTCAAAAACTTCGGATTTATCTTTTTTTAGTTTCCATTTCCAAAAATTCTCAAAGTTCTCATAGTCCAGATTTATTTTTTTTCGCATAAATTTCCAAAAGTTTCAAAAATTATGGATTTATTTTTTTAAAGTCAATTTCTAAAAAGTTTCAAAAGTTTGGATTCAATTTTTTAGTGTAATTTCCAAAAGTTTCCAAAGTTTCCAAAATTTTGGTTATTAGGAGGGATGAAATTCAAACGAGAAAGATGTTAGTCCTCAGCTGAAAGCTAAGGGAATGAGAGTAACTAAATTTTAGTCACGTAGTCCAGAGTCATGGTTGCGCTTGGGGGCCATTGGGTAGAGCCTAGAGATTACATATATATGGTTTAGTCATGGCTAGAAATTTTGGTAAATTTGGAATTTGCATATATTGTGTGCTTGTGCTTATTGACTAACCCTTTCTTGCAGCACACGGCTAGGGACCTCAGGTATGCAACTTTGTTTTGGTCATTAATTTCCTATGTGTGCCGAATACGAACTAGAATTGCAAGTCTTGCCATTCATGTAGCCTGAGGGAGAAGTTGACTACTCTTCGACCCATATGCTCCAATGTACCCAATTTACTAGTAGAGACCAGATTCCGAGCCTAGAGGGATGCTACCTCGTATGAGGTACCTTCCTGATAGGTAACCTGATCCCTGGACCAAGAAATCTAATTTCGCCGACCGTTTTTTCCTAACTGGAGTCATTGAGGGGTTTTTGTTCTTACTTTATTTTCCCCATTTCAAAAATAAAATAAAAAGTAAGTGGCGACTCCAAACAAAAATCTTCCCTCGTTAGGATAGATTTTCTAAAACTTGAAAACCACTTTTTCTCCACATCATTTGTTTTAATTCGCAAGTCGCGCCGATCGGTGGATCGGGTGAGGGTCCACAATAGCATTCCTCAATTTAACTGAATAAAACCAAGGCACAACCATATTTAATAATAAATACCATTTCTCAATTCAATCCAACAAAACCAAGATATAGAACCCACAAGGGATTAAGAGCATTGCTTAACCCATTCCAATAACACCAAGACAGTGATCACTATAGCATTTCTCAACTAAATTAATCGATCAAACAAACAAAGACACAGATAATATCGCCAAGCACTCACCGTTATGGTATGTCGAGTACCCCTCTTAGATTGCATGGAGTTTCTCAAAATTGTCCACATTCTTGTCTAAAGCCATCGGGGCCAGAAAGCTAAGCGGCTTCAATGTGAGAAGGGTCGACACATCCTCGAACAAAATCGAGAGCCACTTTTGAATGTTGCAAACCAACTTGAGATCATTGATACCTTCAGAGTAGGATTAGAAGCAAAATCGGAGGTGGTAGTGGCAACAAAGGAACTAGCGAGAATTTTAGGATTTGTGCCAATGAGAATATAAGCCTTTCTTAGGGCTTTGATGTCTTCATTGAAGAGGGAATCATTATTGTCATTACTTTCTCTGCTTTGACATTTATAAGAATTGAGATGAATCAATCTAGGGTTTAGCAAGAGAGAAACGGAGGATTTAGATAGAGACAGAAAGTGAACGAAGCCTTTGCTATTAAGTTTCTACTATTAAGTTTTTTTTTTCTTTTTTTCACGTCTTGAAGTTGACTTGGCAGAAAAAAGAAGGGCATGTTGGGCATTATAAAACAGCTCAGCCCAAAGTGCATGAAACCCAAAATATTTTTGGGTTTAACATTGTAAACTTGAAATTGGTAAACCTAGTTTCTCAATTTCATAATATTATGATATGATATTAACAGGCCAAAACATAACTTTTCCTATTCCAATTTAATGAATAAGTAAAGCTTTTGGAAATTCTCAAGATAGATAATTTATTTTAAGGTCACCAAAATTATTGAAAGTTTCTTATGAAAATTGGATGAAACTCTTAGTAATTTTAATGGATATAAATTTTCTTGAAAATTAGATTCCAAAGCATGTTATTTACTTAATTTTGGAATAGTGTACATTAAGAAAATAAAACTTGTGAAAATAAATTAGAGAACAAGGTTTCCTTTTCTAAATTATTCCAAAGGATTCTAAATTATTTTCTTTAAAATTATTTTGATAAGAATGCATATAGAATAAAAGTTTCCCTTTTGGATAAAGTGCCCTCGAGTTTTTATTTTTCAAGTTTTTGGAAACTTTTTTATTACACTAATCCTTAATTTGGAGAGTAAACATTTGTTTTTGGAAATTTTCAAGATGAATAATTCATCAATAAGGGAATTACTAAAAGGTTTATTTTTGGTAATTTTAATGGAATAGATTATTATAAAAATTAGATTCCATATATAAGAATATTTATTAAATTGGAAAGGTGTAAGGATAAAGAAATTAAATTTATGAGGAATTTTGAATATGAGAGCTAAAGTTTCTTTCCAAATTTATTCTTAAGGATTTGATTTTTTTTTTTTAATTTAGTTTTTAGAATCCTTGAAGAATTAAAAGTTTCATAATTGGATAAGGTGCTCTCAAGTTTTCAAAATTTTATAAATTGGAAGTTTCCTTATTACACTATGTTTCTAATTTGGATAATAAATATCTTATGAAAAAAATTATTATAAATAATTTATCATTAGAGGTTATTACCAAAAGGATTTTTAGTCATTTGATGGAAATAAATTTCTTTGAAAATATTTCCTAGACAAAATATTTATTAATTGGAATTGTGTGAAGAATGAGAATTTTTTTATGAAAATAGATTTTAAAATTTGAGAGTAGACAAAATTCATTTCACCAAAATTTTGCATATGGACATTCTCCTGTAACATTGGGTTTCCAATTAAAAAATAAATAATTTTTGGAAATTCTCAAAGAGGATAATTTATTCATCGAGGTAATTACTAATGTTTTAAAAGCTCTAATATCAAAAGATTAAGTGGGAGATGGCCATAGGCAAACCCATAGCCTCCAAGATCAAGCCTATCTTGATTTTGGGTGCATCACCATCCTAAAGATGGGGTAGCCCAAGGAATTAAGGGATATAGGCTATCCTTTATGGACGAGACTATATATGTTTGTAATGGGAGTGGCCAAACCTAAAGATGGAACTCTTCACTTAGTAACATTGATGTCAAGGATCTTGGTTACACACTTAATTTAGACATGAAGTGGTAGAATCACCTAAAGTTGTCCTACTTGCTAGGGCTAAGGGCTAAACAAGAAGTGTATGTTGATCAATGCCTTAGGATAACTTTTAAAGTTTAAGGCAAGTTGATCAATTAGAGAGGGTCTCTACCCTACTAATAAGAGTCATGACCTACTAGGCACTACAAAAAAATAGGTTTTTAATGACGAATCTTTAGTCACGACCACAAATATTGTGACCAAAGATATTATTTTGTCACAGCCAGGGTAAAATTGTTACTATATGTGTTAATCAATTTAGGATGGAAAAAAAACATGTTTAGTCACGGTGATTTTATCAACCATCACCAAAAGGATTGATGAGAGGGTATTTTATATATATATATATATTGTGACTTTTAGTCACACCATTGATTGACCGTGACTGTAGGAGAACTTATAGTCACAAATTTCACATTGACCGTGACCAAATGCATAGAGGTTTATTTTAAATATTTTGAACCTATGGTCAAGGGATTAACACAATCGTGGCCCAAGTCTATTATTTATTTTAAACCATTTTTGGGTTACCTATTATAATTTTTTAGAAAATATTATTTGTGTATATATATATATATATATCATAGAAATTATCATTAATGGTAATAATAATAGTTCTTATTAATTATAAAAAGTTTAAAGTTATATTATTATATTTTTTTTAAGTTAAGAAACAAATTAGTGTGTTATCGATTTTTCTTTAGTTAAAATTATTTAATTTCCTTGTTATGATTAATGTTTTAATAGGAAGTAAAATAAAGCTTAATATATTAGTTTAAAAATATGATGGTTCAATTTGATATTATTTGATAAAAAGTTTAAATGCAAGTGAGTTAGCAAATTAAAAAATAATTTTGATTTTATATATGATAAATAATTCTTATTGTATTTAAAGTATCAATAAAAGTGATAACTAAATTTTACTATTAATAATTAAGATCAAAATAATCTTCATAATAGGTTTATTAATAATAGGTTAATGACAATAGATTTTATATTGTTAATAATAGGTTTTATATAAAGACATTAAGAACTTGATTGGCCATTGATATGTTTTTTTAATTAGGATGATAATAAGACTAGATATTATAAGAAGATTTTATTAAATTTTAGTTACTTCCTTTTTTAGTAAACTTAAATTTACTAAACATGTAACAAGAATAATGTTTTAGTTAACTATTAAAATTTTAAAACACTGAACTTGATAAATTTGTAATATAAAATTTTAAAATTTTAAAACTTGATAAGCTTGATAAAACTTGATAAAAAGTTTTAAAATAAAACTTTGAAATTAACAATTTTAAAATATAAAACTTGATAAATTTCTCATATATAATTGTAAAATTTTAAATTTTAAAACTTGATAAAAAAATTTAAAATGTAAAACTTGATAAATTTCTAATATAAAATTTTTAAATTTTAAACTTGATAATTTTAAAACTTCAAAAACTTGATAAAACTTAATAAAATTTTTAAAATAACACTTTGAGTAAAACATTGAACTTTCAAAATTAATTTAAAATTTTAAAATAATTTTTAAATTTAAAATTTTAAAATAATTTTTAAATTTAAAATTTTAAAATAATTTTAAATTTTAATTAAAACTTGAAAAACTTTCAAAATTAAATGAGTTAAAAATAATTTTTAAAGAATTAAATGAGCTTAAATAATTTTTATATTTTTAACAATTAGATTTTTTTTTTTGTTAGACTTTTATGCCATCAATTATCTTTGTAATTTAAAAATAATTAATTAAATTTTATATGTTATAATCATGAGCTTAAATTTTATGTATTTATTCTCCCACTAATTGATGGGTTATACAAACAACAAATTTGCCTTGAATGGTGCACTAATCCTTTAAATCAGATATCAACGAGTATTTTTATTTTAAAATTAAATATAATTATTTTATATTTAATAAATATAATTAAAATTAAATAACTTTTGTAATATCTAAATAAATAAATAGAGAAATAATAATAATTTTAAAATTTTTTATTTTTTCTTTATTTTCGTCACGATTTTTTCCTCAAATTTCCCAATTACGAACTTTTCAGGCTCAGTTTAGCAAGTGATGGGTTCAATCCTTTTGGGAATATGTCAATTTCATATAGCATATGGCCTGTGGTTCTTATTCCATATAACTTACCACCTTGGATGTGTATGAAATAGACATTCTTCATGTTGTCACTACTTATTCTTGGTCCAAATGCACTTGGGAATGACATTAACATATACTTACAACCATTAATAGATGAGTCGAATGACTTATGGGACGTTGGAGTTGAAACACATGATGTTTCAAAAAAAAATATTTTTGTATGCGTACAGCTATATTATGGATCATAAATGATTTTCCTGCATATGCAAATCTTTCAAGTTGGAGTACTAAAGGGAAATTTGCTTGTCCTATTTGTAATAAGGATTATTATTCATTTTGATTATAAAACGGACGGAAATGGTATTACATGGGTCATCGTCAATTTTTGCCGATTGATCATAGATTTCGACGTGATAAAAAGTCCTTTGATGGAAATGAAGAGCATAGAGCAGCACCTAAACAATTGTCTGAGGAAGATGTTCTACATCAATTAGATGGAATGGAACATATTACTTTAGGGAAGACATCAAAAAATAAAATGTCAGCAAAAAGAAATAAAGAACATGTTGAACTTGAGCATAATTAGCAAAAAAAAAACATTTTTTTCCAATTGCCATATTGGAAAACCCTCATTTTGCGTCACAATTTGAATGTAAGGCATATTGAAAAGAATATACGTGACAGTATAGTTGGCACCTTGTTGAGTATCGATGGTAAATAGAAGGATAACTTCAATAGTCGTCTTGACTTACTAACTATGGGTATTAGAGATCAACTTCACCCCATACAAAGAGGGAATAAGATTATAATTCTTGTTGCATGCTATTCACTAACTTCAAATGAAAAAATGAATTCTGTAAATTTTTTAAAGAAGTAAAGGTTCTAGATGGTTATGCTTCTAACATCTCTTGGTGTGTACAAGTGAATGAAAGAAAGATATTTGGATTGAAGTCTCATGATTGTCATAGTCTCATGCAACAACTCCTTCCACTTGCAATTCGAGGAGTTCTACATAAGAATGTTTGTGTTGTTATAGTTGAACTATGCAGTTTTTTCAAACAGTTGTGTTCTCAAGTGTTAAAGACTAATCAATTAGAACACCTTGAGAATGACATAATAGTCACACTTTGCAAATTAGAAATAATATTTTTTCCATCATTCTTTGATGTTATGGTGCATTTACCTATTCATCTTGCAAGTGAGGCAAAGGTCACTGGAGCAATGCAATATCGATGGATGTATCCTATCGAGCAGTATGTTCTCATTCAATTAATCTTATGTATATTAGGTTTCATATAGTTCATGAAATAAATCTATCATGTTGTGGAATGATAGGTATTTATGTACATTAAAGTCTTTTATCCATAATAAGAGTCGTCCAGAAGGTTCATTGCAAAGGGGTATATAGTAGAAGAATGTGCAACCTTTTGTTCAAGATATTTGCATGATGTTGAAATGAAGCATGACCGTGAAAAAAGAAATTATGTCATTGATTTGTTATATTATGTTAGAATCTGAAACTAAATTTGAATCTCTTTGTTCTTTGTTTGTTTGGTTTTTTTTGTTATATTATGTTTTTGTTATTTAATAACTTATATTGATATATAAGTTTTTAACTAGCTTGGGATAGTTGATTGTAATATATTGTACTATATTGAAATTGTTTTGATTACTAAATTGCTTAATTGCATATACAGGTCTAAAATGAGTTTGTTCAGGTTTATAATAGGTTTGGGAAATCTGAATTTATAGAAGACCAATGTCTAAATATAACAAATTTTAGTCACGACTACTAAAAAATTGTGACCATAAGTGTACTTTTAGTCACGATCAATAATGAACCATCACCAAAATTTGGGGATAGGGCGAACATCATATGATTAATTTTAGTCACGGTCATTAATAGTTGTGACCATAAGTGTACATTTTGTCATAATAGACCTAACAATTAGTCACAGTCACTTAATTATCGTGACCATATACCTACATTTAGTCTCGATTAATGAATTGACCGTGACCATAAGATACCTTTAGTCACGATTAGGGGATTGACCGTGACCAAAATATTACATTTAGTCACATTCATTTAATTAATTGTGACCATAGACATACACGTAGTCACGATTAGGGGATTAACTGTGACCATAAGATTATATTTAGTCACAGTCATTAATTAACCGTGACTATAGATGTACATTTAGTCACGGTTAAAGGATTGATCGTGACCATAAGATTACATTTAGTCATAGTCATTTAATTAACCGTGACTATAGACATACATTTAGTCACGGTTAAGGGATTGACCGTGACCATAAGATTACATTTAGTCACAATCATTTAATTAATCGTGACTATAGACATATATTTAGTCATGATTAAGGAATTGATCATGACCATAAGTTTACATTAATCCATAAGTTGACATTTAGTCACGGTAACTTACTTGACTATGACCATAAGCTTACATATCGTCATGGTCACTAACTTTACCCGTGACTATAAGTGTACATTTAGTCACGGTTTATTACTTGACCATGACTATAGGTTAAACATATAGTCACGACTTATTACCTGACTATGACTAAATCAACTAATAAACAACAAAGTATTCTTAACTTTTGGTCACAGTTTTTGTATAGCTGTCACAAAAAAAGAAATCATATGGTCATGATTACTTAGGAAACCATGACCAATACCTTTAGCTACGCCTCGTACTGTGATGTTCGATCACGATTTCATAAGACCGTGACGATAGGTTTTGGTCACGGATATATAAGATTTGGTGATGGTTGAGGACCGTCACCTAAAATCCTATTTCTTGTAGTGAGGCTTGATTCTTATGATACTAGGATACCTTGTAAAAGGACGTGTAGTTTCAAAGCACTACATTTTTGCTAAATTAATTACCAACTTGCCTTGAATGTTAAGTTCGTTTTATTAATACATGGAATTATTATATTTATTATAGATATCATGTCTTTAACATGTCACCTCTTATCTCATGTTTAAATTAGACCTAGTTATAGATTGAAAATAATCTAAATATAGTATTAATTGTATAAAAGTTGATTTAATAAGAGTTTGTTATTTCCTTTGAACAAACCTATCATAAAGTAAGAGAAGCATATCAAAAGTGGCATAAGATAGATCAAAAAACTAAGTGTCTCATACTTAGATCGTTAGATAATGTGTTGAAAAAGCAACACATGTCCATTGCCATGGTCTATGATTTATTTTTAAAGTTGCAAGGGTTATTTGGTGATAAAGGTTGTCAACTAGACAAGTTACCCTTAGGAATATTATGAATACTAGGATTCATATTATCTTAGAGGTCTTACCAAATTCCTTTTGGATGGGTAAGAAGATTCTAAAATAGTAGAAGGGTGTACATATGGAAGTCAAGGTTCTTCAGGCTCTTCTACCAAGAATAAGAAGAACAACACCAAATAAGTAAAGTTCAAGAAAAGGAATGAGAGAACAAACTTATAGGGAATGATTCCTTTATGACCTTTTAAGACATTAGAAAATGAATTCTTGGAGTGCCTAAGGATAGGCAAGTACACAACATGTTCTCGTTGTTGAACTCATAGTGGTGGATTTCACCAATTATGGTGGATAGATTCTAGGCCCATTATCAACAAGTGAGAAGGTCACTTGATAGGATTGTACTTACCTTAACTTTAGTTGCAAGGTTAGTTGTGTAAGTTAGTGGGAGGTATTTCCTTTTTTATGTGAGACTCCATTATCACTTTGCCATGTAATGATAGTAAGATCTCACTAAAAGAAAGAACCTAGCATTAATCAAACATTTGGCTTCTAATGCCTAGGTCATATTAATCTAAATAGAATCCAAAGATTGATCTCAAGTCTGGACACTTTTATTCTAGAGGATCTTTCAGTCTACGAATATTGTATAGATAGTAAGATGACCAAAAGACCCCCTTTATTTCTAAAAGGACTTGGGACCAAGGAATGTTTGGAGTCAGTACATACTGACGTGTATAAACCTTTTTATGTTTATGCATGGAAAACATGGGTATTTGATAATTTTACTAATAAATACTCTAGGTTTCGATATGAAGATAGGAAATCCGATGCCTTGGATAAATTCAAATTCATTGAATTTAAGGTAAAATCAGATAACCTATTTGTTAAACATATCAAGGCACTTCGATTAGATTAAGGTGGTGTATCTAGTAGGTTCAATCATTTCCATATGGAGTATGAGATGATATCCCAATTGTGTGCACTAAGGACTCCATTGTAAAATGGAGTAATGGAAAGAAGATATTGAACTTTGGTAGATATAGTGAGATCAGTGATTGGTTTATCATTACTTCCCATGTTCTTTAGGGATATATCTTAGAGACTATGTAATACCTCTTTCTCTAAATAAGTGTATTAGTTTATAGGATATCTAAGAGGACTTCAGGATTATTACTTTATAGTAAGGATTATTAAAAGGTGTTTGTTCCTATAAATACCAGATTTCTTATGAAGACTACATGATATGTAATAAGGCAAACAATGATATAGATTGGAGTCTACTAGAAGATAGTCACACTATACACAAGATACTATGGATCCAACACCAACCATTCCCATTTTTAGTACACTGATGTCTCGTCATAGTAGGAGTGTTGTTAAACAACTGGACTGATTCATGTATTTGGAAGAGTCTTTCGAGGTCATTCTAAAGGAATATGAGATCGATCGCATAGATTATGATGAAGCAATAAGCGATGTGGATGCACATCTTTGGCAAAAGGCTATGGAGGTAGAGTTAGAATCCTTGTGATTCTAATATAGTCTAGGTTCCTATAAAAGCACTTGAAGGGACAAAACCCATAGGTGTAAGTTGGTCTACAAGAGGAATAAAGGAGTAGATGGAAAATGTGAGATTTATGTGGCTAGGTTGTAGTTAAAGGTTATCGTTTGAAACATTATTTCAACTATAAGAAACCTTTTCACCAGTAGCCATACTCAAATCCATTAGAGTACTCCTATCCATTGTGGAACATCTCATTTATGTGATATTGCAATAAGATGTCAAGATAGTGTTCTTAAACGATTATCTTGATATTAACATCTATATGATGTAACCAGATATTTTCATAGTAAAGGACCTTGTGTGTACAAGAAACTGCAAGGAAGCATGGTTGAAATAATGTAGTGATATTGTCATCAATCAAGATCTGGTTATCTACTTGGTTCTAGATGGAAATCTAGAAGAGGCACAATACATTCTTGAGTTTAAATTCCTTAGGGATAACAAGAATAGAAAAATTATGTTATGTCAAGCATATACTCAAGTATTTTTTGAGAACAAGGGATTATGTCCTTTTGCTCCAAAGTGTTGAGATAGTTTAAAGGGTGACGTGATGGTTGTCAAGATACCTTATGTGGAGAACCTTGTGGATCCCTACTTTAAGACATTGACAGGGAGAGTCTTTGTTTGTCACAAGAAAAGATAGGTTTCAGATGTGTATTTGGCATGCCTTATAGGCATGATACTTTGAGGGTTAGTGGGAGAATGTTAGCATAGAGCCCTTAAAAGCATTACATGATGTAAGAAATTTGGAATTCATTATTTATTTAATGATATTCTAGTTTCACTTTTATCTATCCTTATTCCATGTATTATACTTTATGAGTATTCTTGCCTACATCTTTTCCATTGTACGTGACTTAGGTGCATTAAGAGTTGTATAAAAGATCTAAGTCATGGATTCCTTGTAAATTGATGGCTTGTTCACAACTGATTCATGGGTCTAGGCAACCCATTAGAGGTCGTAGTGCACCATCTCCTAATTGGAGAGATGGTTGGTCTTGGCTATCAAGATAGGTTTCTGATTAGAGCCAAAACATGTGCTCTAATGGCACATATTTGATATGATTTGTGCACCAAAGGACATTCAAATCACCCAACTTGACCTAAATCGAATCTAAGGCCCTAGCCATGAGTTTAATTTGTATTTTGGAGATTAATCTCAGTTTCAAGGGAAGAAAATGGTGCAAGTTAAATCACTTTAGATTTTGAAAGATTAAGAAATGGCTAAATGAGGAAATAAGTGAGTCAAGACTCATGGACCATGAGAAAAGACAAGACGAGGATATCATGAGTTTGGAAGATGATAAACGACCATTATGGAGTAAGAAAAAAGGCAAGAAAACATGGAAAATGAGGCATGAAGCAAGATTCAGCTGCATGGAAATTTAGAACTCAAAAATATGATGACAACATATACTCTGATTTGAGGACAAATTCGGAGTACTTTCTAGAGTCCATTTTATACATACTAGATAACGTTTTGAATCTTAGGAAGTCAAAAGTCCAACTCTTCAAACAGTGTGCAAATCGGAGTTGAAATGAAAAAGTTACGGCCATTTGAAGATAACTATGTACAGTTGAAAGACCATTTCGAAATGATTTCGAAATTCAACTTATGAATTCAAAATCCAATTTGAAATTACCCTAATTTCGAATTCACACACTGCCACATTGATAGTTCACCTCCTCTACTTCGAGAATTGCATCTAAGGCACTCCATCAGCCCTAGTGGGCCCCATACAATTAGAAATCACCATTTTATTATTTTTAATCATTTTTAGATAATTATTTTTGTAATAAGTGGCCAATGAGAGTGTGACACATGTTAGGTAATTGATGATATTATATAAACTCTCTTAGTTCTAGGTTTGAGGGATCTTGGATATTTTTCCGGAGAGTTTGACATTGAAGGTGGAAGAAGACGAGAACTTTGGTTTGTTTTATTTTTCTTATTTATTAAATATATTGTTTTAGGTTCTTTTGATTCAAATTATGAATTTTTACCCTATTATGGATTGTGAACGTGACATCACCCCCATGAGAGGCTAAGAGCCAACTTGGGGCTTAAAGCATGAAAACCTAAGGGCTAGGAAACCTATAGGGACAATAGGTAAATTATTATAATAATGAGATTAATTATTGGTTGGGTGACAATTTATCATTTTTTTTTATCCTATCCTTGTGAGTTAGTTTAGGGAATGATATATATGGTAGGTTATTACCTGATACTAATGATTCATAGTAATTCTTGATCATTGGTTATCCTAGGCTTCCCTATTGTTATTTACCCCAAAACAAAGCTATAAGGAGTAGGAAAGGTTAAAAAGCTAAATTTTAAACAGGTAATCAATCTTATTCATTTGATGGTTTTAAGAATTGGTTTTAAAAAGGAAAAATTAGGTTTCAGATGCAATTTTGAGTTATAGAACTCACCTTGATCACAAGCGGCCAAGAATCCCAAAACCCTAAGATCATATTACTTAAAAGACCCTTGTTTTCTCTAATTTCTATATCCTAGGTTGGATTTTGGAAAGCCCCAAACTTGAATCAATCGAATTTAAAATCAATATTCATTTTGTTATTAATTTAATTTCTTTTACTTAGTTTCACATTATTCACATATGGTTTTTCACTTTAGGATTTAAACAAAAGCAATTTATTCTAGTATTGACAATTTCCATAAGCCAGTCCTTGAGAACGTGTGGACCCGCATTTTTCACATGCGTCCCAACTCGATTGGCGAGACTCGTTTTTTTACTTGTGAAAAATTAATTTTAGAAAAGTTAGAGTCGCCACCTATTTTATTTTTATTTTAAAGGGAAAATAAAATAAGAAAGAAAAACCCTAAAAAGTGACTCCATAGTTTTGGAAAAAGCATGTCTTTGAGAAACCCGAGTCTAGGTCCGGGGATCAGGTTACTTATTGGGAAGGTACCTCTAGGAGGTAGCACCCCTCTAGGCCCTAAAAAGGTCTCTACTAACAAAGTTAAGGGAAGTGTGGTCATTAATCAGTTAATTACGGATACCTAAGTAGGCTAGGTGATTTTAGAGAGTGGCATGCCAAACACAATCAAATTGCAATAAAGGAGAGTGAGGGTGCGTACCTGAACGGCTTCTCAAGCGCTATCATGAATCATAAGAGTTAGTGTAGAAACGTAGCACACAACATTTGTTTTATTCAAGCAGATCAGGCATATATCAAGACATCCAAGAATCACGTCAAATATGGATATGGTCATCAATGACATACAAGTCCATAGAGTTCTAAAAAAAATAGATGAGAAGAGAGCGTACCTGGATAGCAAGCTAGTACTCCTCTATGGGAAACAAGAGCATCTCAATAATAAATATTAAGTGAATTCAAGTATTTCATCAAGAAGGATAAAAAAAATCAACATATCAAGTAAACAGTATTGAAGTGAGTGTTATGAATGTCGGGCCCCCACCAAAGCCCTAATTAATTTTGCATGAGTTGATTCCATAAATTCCATGACTTGGAATTATGGATTTTGTTCATGCTTTTTGAAAAATCAAGAAAACCATGAAAAATAGTTGAAAATGGTGAAAATGCATGCCGGAAGGGAAATGGCAGCGAATTTATTAAAATCTGGGTTTTAGTGACTAATGGGGCTCTAAAGATGGATTTTTCAAGGCTGGGAATACTTAGTTGTGAAACGATTCAAAAATTCAATTTAAAACAGTAAATTCCCAAGCAAAGAAGCAAGAAAAAAAAGGGAAAGTGTGTGTAGCAGGTAGCCATAATGGACTGGAGCCTAGGAATGAGATTTGAGACTATCTTGCTGGTGTTGAATCCCCAAATACATTCTGACCTCTTCTAGATTTTCATTTCTGGGAGAAGTTTTACCACGGTTTGAATTGGTGTTCATATTCTGAAGCTGGAATTGTAGGTTGAGCATCTCTGATTTCATCTTTTCTATCTGCAGATTACGATGGCGTTTCTGCTCTTCAGATTTACAGATAAGCAGCAACTGTGCAGTCTCCCAAGCAGCTCTTTGAGAACTGGGGCCTCAGAATTACTTGTGCATGGTTTTTTTTATCAAATGACACTTGCAAAGACTTACTGCCAGGCCCTACCACAGGATCTGATTGCTGTATTGAAATTGTTCAGATTAAAATTTACTCAGAAGGCTTCACTTTCAAAATCTTCATTATGAGCAATTCCGTCACATCCCATGATGATTCGAGTTTAGTGTTATCAAAACTGCTACTGCGACTTGGAGTATAAAAATTTTGATTCCATCTTCTAAACTGCTTTGCGCTGTATTTAAACAAGTCGAACCGGTTAAATTAAAGACTTCTTTTGGAACTTTCCTGATCAGTTGACAACTTTGGACATCGAACACCTGCAGTTTTCTCAATTCCAGAGACGAGAAGAGTGGCTTTTATTGGGCTTTTCTCTTGGCATTATCGTTTGCTGCTTCTGAACTTATAGTAGGAGTAGGATCCCTTCCAGAGGAAACTGTATTCTCTCTTGTCGTATGTAGGCCTGTTCGCTGATTTGAACTTTATTTTTGTGGGTAGGCAGTCCATTGATTAATAAATTTCTCTATTGAAAGTGTTGAATTTTTCATGGCAACTTCAAGTACCAGGTCATATGCCACAGTTGCTGCTACAGAGCCAAACTTACCACACCTGTACTGCACCATAAGTGAATAATCACCCTAATTCTACCAGTTATACCAAACTGAGAAACATCCATAACCCTTCGACCCATTAGATTGACATCATCATACCTTTCATCGCCGGATGCAAAATCAAAAGCGAACCTAGTTTCACTTTCCAATATGGTCACATATCACAGAATTTTTCAGAAGGAATGAATCTTTTAATGCAGTTGCTGTGTTACGAATATATGAAAGCTCAGATTCCAGGGCTTCCACACGCTCACCTGCCTCTGAATAAGTCTTCAGTTTTATTTCAACCTCGTGTAGCTGGCATCTTTAGACTGTAACTCCTGCGAGCATCTCTCTAATTCATTGAACATCTTTGCAAGAGACTGCTTGAGAGTCTCTCGCTGCACAATCAGACCTTTACCTTTGGCAACAGCAATACTGAGCTTCTCTATAACAAAAGATACCCGCTACTTAGACTGCTCAAGTTCAGTTGCCTTCTCCTGCGATTTATAACGAGCAGCAACAAGTGCCTCCTTTGCCTTTCTCAAGCTTTTCTTGAGAACAAAGATTTCATTTTTCTGCTAAAGATTCAATAAATTTAACTCATTTACATCACCCTGCAAGTCACCCAGTTCAATCACCTTGGATCCAAACTCTTCTCGAGAAAAACTCACCAGCTCATCAACCTCCTTGCATTTCTGAACAATAATAGGGACCTAAATCTCCAGACGTGAAGTAGGTGGTATATTAGAGTCTATTTCCATATCTTCCAGCTTGACAACACCCTCAATATTTTCAACCAACTTAAGAATGGCATTCAAATCACCTCCTTTTTTTGTTCAATTCCTCTATTTCTTTCGTTTTGCTCATCAACTCCGAACTGAGTTTGTTGCTTGCTGACTCAAGCTGTGATATCTCAACCAAAAGAATGCTTAGCTGTTCTATAAGGGTCTTGAAGGTATTGGGATTGATGGGATTAAGTAGTTTTCCTTTATCTTGTACACTGATCTCATTTTTTTCTACATATCCAAGTGAATCATTTGCAAGTTTCCTAAGGTCATCATAAATCTTATGCAATGTATCAGTAGCCACTTCATTCTTCCCATGCAATTCATTGAACTTCTCACTGACTTCCTTGTATGAACTACAGGTTGCTTCATGGTCTGTAAGAGCGACTTCAAGTTTCTCCTACAGATCCTCAATCACTTTGGTAGCAGCATTAATTGAACTAGCAACAATATCACAAATACCAAAGCCATCATGAGGGCCAGATGAGATGGTAGAGGTGAAGAATCTTCCAGCAGTTGCATCAAGCTTCCCAACTGCCTCAATAATCTGAACAATGGTAGAATTCCATTCTTGCCCGAGCATCAATTCATTCTCAGTCACTTCTTTCTGCAGGTTTTCTACATGATTATACATCGTGGAAGCCATCTCATCTAAACTCTACTGTACATCATGCAATTGACTCTGCATTTCATTGATTCTTGATTGATATTCAGTCAACTTTTTACCAAGCTCAGTGTTCTTAGTTTTAAGGCTGATGTCTTGTTGCTTCAAACTTCATATTTTGAGGAGATACCTGTTGACCTGCGAGATAAAGAGCATGTCTCTGCATTCTGCACCAAGATAACGAACATTCGAACCAACATTTGCTTGAGCACCACCCAGATCACATGAATGCCTCTGATTTTCATCATGGAAGGCAAACACAATAGAAATTCCAGCAATAGTTGCCTTAAGATTAGTTTTAACATGCTGCTATTCGGTGGGGACATACAAAGATCCAAATGCAAGACTAGATGCTGCAGTTATTGTACTCCTCTTTTTTCTGGTCATTGACAGAAAATGGCACCCAATCTGATATAAGATGCGGTAGCAAAATATCTGTTACCGATTCTTGCCCCGTTGTAGAACAGAAGTCTGCAACAAAACTCTCACAAGTTGGTATCCCTCCACCAGTAGCAACTGCAGCAGAAGCCTGAACAAAAGCATCTTCATCTTGAGATTGTGCCTCGTGTGAGATTGCTCCAGTTTTGCTTTCCATGACCAACTTCATGTCTTCTTCTGATATACCCTCTAATGGCTGCAAATCAATCTTGTTGTAGGCAATGATGAATGGTTTGTTCAAAAACGAAGACTTGATGCTATGAAAAAGAGCTGCCTATGCAACAATGTTGTACCCACATGAACCTGAGCCATTTTATAGTTCATCAGACAACCGTTCACTTTCTGACAGACTATTTTCCGAAGATGACGATGGAAAGCCAAAACCTCCTCATTCCTAATATGCTGATAGTTGCTGTGATGTAAAGGATGAATAACTTCCAACTAAGCTTGAACTGTCCCTGCTCTTACTATATATGAAATAACTGTATTCCCTGCATTTTCTTTCCATCTCGTTCTTCTAAATTTGAATTCCATGCTCCTGGGATAACTCTACTCAAACCATGCTCACGCTTGGCTTCGTGTGGGATCCATTTTTTTTCAAAAAATCCATAAGCCAACACAGCCTCACCTCTTCTCTACTCCTTTAGGTTTTTCAGTTGATTCTAAAAAATATAAGGTAGGAACAGGAACAGAGTCTTGATCTGATGTAGCAGATTTTGCAACAATAATTTCTTTAACACCAATACTATCACTTCTACTCGAAGAAGCGTCAAAAGATGAATTCTTATCACCATGAGAAGTAGCGAGTAATACAGCATTGGACGGAACAGTTTCAACATTTATGGATACCATGGTTGAGGGAATAAATGTCACTGAACTTTCAGCTGTCCTATCAATTTCTGTGCAACAACTGACATAAGCTTCCACTTCATGTGCAGTTTCCACTGATCCAACCTCAACACTGCTTGTTGTTACCTTCAACTTAGAATCTGGTACAAGTTATTTAACAGCTTCTGGAGATCTTGAGGAAATTGACTCTGATGACTTCTCTAAACAGAGGGCATCTTGTCTGAATCCTTCAGGCAATTCGCTTTTTCCTTATCCTCCGCTTCTCATTACGAGTATCTTTTGCATGATTAGTGATATCAACACCAGGTGTTTTGATTGGTCCATGGGCAGACCCTTCCCCAAAGCTATTAGCCTTCAATTCAGAAACATCAACACTGTCAACAGTAATGGTAGACACTGGTTCCCAGGTAAAATCCAAGGCATCTTCACTGTTACCCAATGAACCATGAACATTAGTAGAGAGTTTCCTCATATTGCCACTTCAAATTGTTGACTCTCCAAGAAAGGTGACTTTCTCATCAAGTTCAACGAAATTTTGGAAGCCTTAATCTTCAGTATATTGGGGGTTCAACAAGACATTCCTGTTTTTGGCTGAATATAAACACCTGATCTCTTTCTCATTTTATCTACACCAGAAGGATTCAATCGATAAACAAAGGAACTCAAACCATGTAGATCCTAAGGAAGGACAACAACTAGAGCAGGTTTTCTTACAAGGCTGATGCCCTTATGAATGTAAGAAGCACCTTGTACTTTTCCAATTTCTGACTTCCTTTGTGGAGGGAATGCAATCGAGAAAGACTTCTTTAATGATGAAGATGAAGCATTAGTTCTATACCATGTTCGGGGTCTTGCAATATGAGTTGAAGAAGTTGTTTTCTTTGAATGGGTAAATAAAACAGAACCATTGCAATATCAGTTGAAGAAGCTGTTTTCTTTTAATGGGTAAATAAAACAGAACCATGATCAACCATAGGCTTTTCATCTGATTTTCTGTTACCTCCACGACCCTTTTGATATGAAATTTGCTCAACTGATAGTTCAATATCTAACGTGTGTAGACTTAGAATAATGGGCAAGATTTCAGGAGAGGCTATATTGGAGAGCGCATCAGGCAGAGATTGCATCAATTCATCATTGGACCCTGCACTTGACTGACCTTCAACAAATCCATGGATTTCTCCCTCCTGTTTTTGCGATAGCGACACGCTTCTGAACAACACCATTATAAAACTACAAATTTTCTCAATGGTGGAATCAGGTTCCTTCTCGTGGGCATTTCTTCAAACAACTCCCGCGCTCCTCAATCTACCCTCAATTTACACACCTTGAAATGGTAGAATTCCGAGAAGCCATATCTCTAATCCCCGTATGAATCCATAAATTTACATGACTGCCACCAACCATAACAAGTGCATAAACAGCCAACAAGCCACTTGGACATGATTGCTTAGAAAAAATCTCTTTTGGGTCTCGTATTATGACAACAATTTTTACAGCAATGGCTGGAACAGAACCGTTAATAGAAAAAGAATAGCAACTACCACGAGCTTCCTTTTATATGAACCCACAACCTGGCATGTATAGCTAGAATTTGAAGAAATTGATCTCTTTGCTGAATCTCTTGATTGCATGCCCAAACTTTGGAGTCATCCTCATATGAAAAGTTGATGGCCATGTGACGGGTAGGAAGAAAGGCAAAACAGATATGGTAGAGAGTAGAGGAAACGATGGGAAAACAGACATGGGAGATTAAAAAAAATAAAACCATGATTTTTCAATAGGCTCAGGTTAGTGGGAACAGACATGGAGTTATATGCTTCCGAAGACATTAATGACATCCAAAATCAAAACAAAGCAATCAAGCAAGTAACCAATCTCAACAAAACAAATTGTGGCCCTTTTTGTCCACACAAAATCAACAAAACAATTAAATATTCAGGAATCAAACACGCGGAAAAATCAAATATAGGTAGAATTCCAAAAGCAACGAGGTGCATACCTGGACAGCCTTGGTTGCAATTGCTCTTTTTTTTTCGCTTCCTCTGTGCTTCTCTCCAAAATCTTCAGAATCCTCCAATACGTCTCTTTCAATGCGTGTCCTCTCCTCCCCCAATTTCTTTTCTCACATACATATATCAACCCCCAAAGGCCTAAATCTGTTCCTAAAAGGAAAATTCTCCTATTTCCTTAATTCTCTTCTTTTCTCCTTATCCTTTTTTAAATCTTCCGATTCAAAAGCAATCTTCCCAACTTCAAATTCTCCTCCAAAACCTTCCAAGGAGAGTCCCACTTTCCTTAAACTCCAATGGTAAGTTTCTTTGCAAAAACATAAAATTTTAGAAGTTAAATAATTGCATGAATAGATAAATAAGTAAATAAATTAGAAAATGGTAAAAATAATAAATAAATAAATAAGTTAAGGAAAATAATATAAAGAGGAAAAATAAAATAAAATAAAATAAAAATAAACAAATTAACAAAAAATGGGCCCTACGAGCCATGCAAACACGCAAGTCATATAAGTCACGCTAAAAAAAATCTTAATAGACCCAGTATACCTAAACGGACCTAAGGTGAGACTAAGTGTGCCTAGGGTGGTGCCTAATGGGCCAAGTGTATCTAAAAGCTATCCTAAAAAAAACAAGAAAAACCTAAGTCTAAGTTAGGGTTGCCAAGAGTCACAATAAGGGATCAAATAATCCCTCAACCAAAATCTCCGAGGTGACTCAGAAAAAGGTAAGTGGTATGAGTAGCCATGGACCACCAAGGGACTATTTTGGAGCACTGAAAACGAACTTAAAGACATGTGTTAAAGGGACAAAATTGAGGGTCTATAGAACGATACCCGGAGTACTACAAAAATTGTAGTGCCTCTTTATCTGGTTTTTCTTGACCAAAGTTGCTACGTAAAAAGGCTAAGTATTTTGGTACAATAGAGAAGTTCGGTCTATTTCCCATGGTGAGTGAACTAGTGTGTATGGTTACAATTGGATAGGACCTATGGTGAGTCATAACTTAAGGCTATCAAGTAGTTATGACCTCACCAGGTTGTTTCATTGTGTTATCTCTTAACCTTGAGAGAATATTGAGCTTATGTTAAAGTTAGCAGTGGCTTTGACCTAAGGGTGTAAGCTAATCATATATTTCTTATGGATTGGGTCACTGTTGATGGAAGCCAATGGTAATAGGTATTCTTAATAGAGGCACCATGATATCTCATGGGATTAAAATAGTGTGTCCTCTTGGGTGATCCTAAGGAGGTGTGTTCATGGAAACTATGACCATAGTAGTTCCTTAAGTGGAACTTGACATAGGCTCTCTAAGGTCTAAGGCATGTGAATTGAATACACAATAAGAGGATCAATAACTCAAAGATAGTAGAGGTAGTCTTGAAAGGCTGATTGTTTTCACCTTGTTAGACTATGGACACCAGTTCATGGGGAGACTAAACATAATGGATAGTAGGTCACGGACTTGAGCACTTAGTGTCTCATTGTTATTTACATAGGATACTAAAGTTCAGTTGATTCTTTGTAGTGGGATGTTGAATGAACTTCAAAATTGGATTCTACGGGAGCCACTACTCCAATGGGTCCCAATGGTCCCCACTGTGAGCTCATATACCTTGTTAGCATGGATTAACTCTAGGTTCACTTTTGTGCATAAGGGTCTTTTGGTAATTACACAAGGTTGGACAAGTGTAAGTGAACAAGATCTTTAAATCGGGTTAATTGATTAATTAGTAGGTCCTATTGGGTTAATTAATCAATTAGGACCCATTTTGGGCTAGATTAAGTGACTCAAGCCCATGTGGGCTCAAGTTACTTAAGCTCAATTAGGAACCCTATAAATACCCCCTAGGGGTTAGGGTTTCCATAACTTTTGTCTTCCACCATCCATGGAGAAAGAAAACCATAGCCTCCACCCTCATAGAAGTGTGCCAAGAACAAGGTTGAGTCATCAGGCAGAAGATCGTCGGTTTATGAGAATTCCAACAACTTCAAAGTTGTATTCAACACTTGGAATTTGAGGTTTGGGAACATCCAAACCTAAAGGTTAGTACTTTAACCTTAAAAGATCAATTTTTAAAAAAATTGGTACTGCTTTCATTACTTACATCTAAGATGCCAATAGTAACTATCTCAAACATTATATGCAACAACAATGGGAAGCTTAATGTTTGCTATGATTTATACAAGACCAAACATTGCACAAGCAATGGGAGCGATAAGTTAGTCCATGGAAAATCTAAGGAGAGAGCATTGGAATATAGTGAAGAGGATCCTTAGATACATCAAAGGGACCTCAAATGCTATATTATGTTTTAGAGGATCGAAATTCACTGTCAAAGGTTATGCACATTCAAACTTTACAAGTGATCTTGATAAGAGGAAATCCACTATGGGCTATGTGTTCACACATACAAGAGTTGTGAGTTGGGTTTCAAAACTTCAAATTGTTATGACTCTATCTACGATAGAAGAAAAGTACATGATAGCTACACATGCATGCAAAGAAGCTATCTGAATTAAAAGGTTATTGAAGGAGTTTGGGTACAAACAATAGAAGATTTCCCTATTTTGTGATAGTTCAATATCATTTTGTTCGAGAAGTGGTGGAAAAAGGAATTGTGAATATACAAAAGATCGATATGAAGGTCAATTAGCAGATGCCTTGACAAAACTGGTTAATACTAATAAATTCAATTGGTACAAATCCTCTTATGGCTTGGTAGTAACGTAAGCAGCATGTGATAGGGCAAGACATAGAAGAATGACTTCAAGTGTGAGAATGTTAAGGTTGAAGTCATCCCACATCGGAAAAAGACAAAAAGATGAGAGCTTTCTTGTCCTATAAAAGGTCTTTACCCCCTATACTATTCATCCCAAAAAAGGCTTTTATTCTTTTGTAATCTTTTATGTTCTCTCCTCTTAATTGAGAGAGAGGTTGTAATTTTGTCTTCATATAGTGGATATTTTTCGGTCTTGCCTTGTGGAGGTTTCTTTCTTAATTAAGAGGATTTTACCACATAAGTACTTTGCCCATTATTTTATTTATTGTTTTATTTACTGCTCTAGTTTTCTTTTTATTATTCTATTTTCAAATTATCCGGGTATCATTTCATAACAAGTGCAAGGTAATTATAGTATTTTAATGTTTATGTTAAGCCTTTAATTAATTTAAGTTATAATACTTTCACTTGGGTGGAAACATCCCTATTTCAAAAAAAATTCTATGCAAATGTAGTTGATGAAAAGATCAATGTCTACTAATGCTCCTCAAGAGACTTTGCAACAAACCATAATTACCTTGATTTACTTGTAATTATTCCAAATGCAATAGTTTATATTCGAGTGGCATAGTGTAATTTATTATTGAATTATTATAATGTTTGAAGGTTTACGATTAATTTTTGTTGTAATAATTGAGACTTACCTAGATGATCTATAGAATATAATTGCTAGTATTTTTATTTATTTATTCTTTTAAGATTAAGATTTTAGAGAAATTAGTTTAACTAGTTCACTATTTGTTGGGATAAGAGTAACCCTTAAAGTCAAATCTTTCGACCTTGGGTTGGGTTCTAAATCATCTGAAATTCAGGTGGTGACAAATTCGTTGTTTCATACAAATTAGGAAGGAGCTCAGAAGCAACTACACCATGCAACCTCGTAGGAAAATGTAGTATTACTAATTTAATAAACATTCAATTACATGGTAAGGAATTTCCAAGTGAATTCTATTTGGCTTTGAGTTTCACGGTATTTGTTACACAATCAATATGCTGACTGCAAATATACACAATAATTAATTACGAAGAAAATCACGATCGAGTATTGAGGGGCTTCAACATGGAGGCATGTCCGGAGGTGGAGGTAGTAATTGTACCTCTGGACTTGGGCCGTTTTTCACTATGAACACCATGTCCATGCCCCATGTAAGGTGGCGTTCTATATGGCAGTGCATCAACCAAACTCCTGTCAAATAAAAAGAAATATAATAGTAAATCATAATGTACACTGCAATAGCAATAATATTGGTTGCGCGCATGCCATGCGTGAGACCTACGTACCAGGGTTGTGTGCCTTAAATCTGATGGTGGTCCAACCATTTTTCGGAACAGCGATGGTGTTCTGAAGAGGAGGGTCGACTAGATTATACCCCAAAGGGTCCTTATCTTTGTTGAAATTCCCAAATCCCCACCCAACAACATAGAAACTGTATCCATGGAGATGTATGGGATGGTCTGTCCCTGCAACCAAGTTTGTCCCCTGAAAGACAAGCTCCACCACGGAGTCATAGTCCAGTACCTTAACCTCAGTCCACCGATTCGGTAACTCTAGGAGCAAGGACAGATACTCTGCTGTAAAATTAAATACGTATGGTGGGAAACTAGGAAACCTAGTTCCAAATACTCCATTTATTTGATAATAGTATGCTTCGAGCACATCGATCTTTGGGTTTACAAAGCTTATGTTGTTCACACTAGCAGCTAGCATAGTCCCATTTGGACCCTTACACGTCCTGTTAAGAGGGCATGGAAATGTGTTCATGGAAACAGTGAAGATCAATGGAGTCGTAATGTTTGTTGGGACATCAACCGGATGGTCTTTATTTGCTAAGCTTCTGAGGCTACCAGTGAAGTTAACTGATGCATTTGTGTCATTGTAGTCAGGAAGAAAAGGCAAGGAAGGAGGTGAAGGAGTATAGTTCCCATTGTATTGAACAACTGCAGTGGTGGTCGTGTTATCGTATTCAACCCCCTTTGCGCTTGAATATGCTCTAGCAGCCATGTAGTAGTGGTCCGGAGATTGGTTGGCTTCGAGTAAGACATCAATTGTTTGTCCAGGGGATATAGCGATGTAATCTCGTGCTAATGGCTTGGTGTAGCTGGCATCAGTTCCAACCACGGTGATTTGGTGTTTGGCAATGGAGAAGAAGAGAATGTCTTGCATGTCCACATTGATTATTCGGAGGAGATACATCTTGCCATAATCAACCAGAAGCTTGAATGTTTCTGTAAATTGTGAAATAGACAACAAGGTTATAGAAAATTTCCTAATTCACTTTGTTTTCTAAATTTATCTACCCCATGAAAAGTACTGATGACAATCAATAAAAATGGTGAGAGTTTGTCAAACCTAGAAATGAGCTAAGAGGCCAAAGGAATCCTCATGCCTCATTGTAGAAGAGGGCAAGCTTGGGCTAAGGCTAATAACATAATCACCTTGAAGTACTAGCTAGAAACGAAAATGCATGCGTTTGTAGGCCTTTTACTAATTGTTTCCATAATTATCACTTTTATGTTGCTAGTAATGCAATCATGTCATGCAAGTGATAATACCCAAATATGCAAATTTATCTGCTGACATAACAATACTATAAACCAGTACAATGATCATATAGTATATGCTCGTAGGATGAGGGAATGTAAGATGTTAAGAAAAAGAATAATTCCACTATCTTCAACAAACTTGAGAAAATTGGTTCCAGAGGATGTAATGAGATTTGACCTGGTTTTGAGCAGGGATACAGATCACCAGGTTGACCATTAATAGTGAAAGCATCCGAGATTTGGGGGTCTCCTCCATTCTGAACAAATTCCGTAAGAACCTCCATAATATCTTTCTTCCACCATTCTCCTGCAATTAATATTTTTCATCAATTCCCATACCGTTTCAAGCTTTTAATTCTTTGTTGTTCCATTGCTAACAGTAGCTATGGTTAAACTCGATTTGCTTATATTTAGTAACCAGATAGAAAATTGGGTAATTACTGAAGGAGACTCTTATATATACGTACCTAATAGGATGGGAACTTCTGCATGAGGCTTGGGAAAAGGATAGCTAGTTCCTTTCTTGGGGTAGATGATGATAGCACCATGGACTGTGGCTCGGGACCAATCACTATGAGCATGCCACCATAGAGTCCCTTCCTCCGAAGAAAATATGATCTTTTGGCTAAACTTACCTCCAGGTTGGATCGGGCACTGTGTGACATATTCTGGGCCATCTGACCATGGATACCTTGGCATCTTCACTCCATGCCTGCAAAATTGTTACTATTATCACAATAATCATATCATCAGGTTGAACCCTCTTCAATTTGCTTTTACAGGCCCGGAAGTCATACCAGTGAATCGTGATATTATAGCTGCCCTTGTTGTAGACATCCACAATGACCGTCTCTCCTTTGGTAACATATAGAGTTGGTCCCGGAAACTGTCCATTCACAGTCAAGATGTTCTTCGTGCTGCATAGTCTTGTATATGGAGTTTCTTTCACCTACATAAAATGACAGGTAACAACTATGTAATCTAACAATTATGACCGCATGCAAGCATGATCTATATGCAGCTGCTTCATGCTCTCCTGAAATTATAAAGACGTTCAGTCCAAAAGGAGGAATGACAGCATTCAATATTAGACCACCAAACCATGACACAATGAGATTGACAGGTGAAAAATTTGTCCTCCATGGCTTGCCCATAACTAGTTTCTAATTCCTTTCCTGCATAATCAGCTCATAATTCCATTTTATATCATGGTCAGTAATATTATGGTAAGATACTAATACTTACTATGAAAGTATAGTTAATCAAAGCTTTGCATGGAAGGACAGCAACAAACAGAAGTAACCCTAAAATTTGGGAACAGAACACCTTCATGATCAACCACACTCGTATTCTTGCTAATGAAAAATGTTTTTCTTGAAAACTGAATGCCTTCTAGGGTTATAAATTTATAGAGGTCTAAGCTAGATGCAAATAATTATATTATAATTAGTCGGTGGATTAGGTCGTCTCGCTTTGTCCAATGATTCAATGCTTGTCCGTATCAGTATTCATGGAAACACGTTTCTTCCATCTGATATAAAATATCCTTAAGTAATCTGAGTAGGGTTAGATTTTCAAGCCCTTCAAACCTAATATAAAATATCCAATTAATCCTTAAAATCAGAAAGCTGCTTAATTAGGATATCTTCAGCTCAAAATTTGGAAACACAGATCCTAATATTAAGTTTTATGTTCATATTCTTACAAAGAAGATCCTCGAGAACAAAATAAAATCATGGAAATGGGCTAATTGGCTGTTAAGCACATAATATATTTGAACTAATTAACTCAGAAGCATGTGTAATGATCATCCAAAAAAATTGAATGTGGCCTCTGACCTAATTTAGAGAAAAGCATCATAAAATGGAGGGTGATGATTTTTCCTTTCTAGGACTTTGTATTAAAGCCTTTTCTTTTCAATCACTGTCATACTGTTGCGTTGAGCCTAGAATATTCTAATAATGGGTTCTTCCATAGTGATCCAAATCCTTGTCAGAGTGCAGATAACAATAAATAATGGTCCTTTTCACTGCGGCTTTGCTCAATTTAAAAGCCAACTGATCAATGCACACACATTTCAATATATTATTTTAAAATTTTCATTACCAACGTCATGGTAATGATGATCCAAATGTTGACGGCACTATTTCATGTATTCTACAACTAAGCAAGTTGGTTTGCAGATCAATCATAAGCAAGTTGGTTTGAAAATGCACACACATTTTCAACATATTATTTTAAAATTTTCATTACCAACTTCATGGTTAAATCATAGCAACCCAGCTAATGATGATCCAAATGTTGACGGCACTATTTCATGTGTTCTACAACTAAGCAAGTTGGTTTGCAGATCAATCCACCATAGAAGAAGTACCTTCTCTAATATTTTTATCTTCGTTATTTCTAAGTGTTGCCTACTAACAGCAAGCAAACCCCTTTAGCAAGTTATAAGAGGAAAAAGAAAGGTTTCGTGTTAGAGTCATCTTGAAGCTCTAGGAGATCTCAAGATCGGGTGGGAGTTCACTTTTAGAGATTACTTCCTTTTAACTTCATATACTATATTCATTGACATGTATTGCTTCAAAAGACTTGCATCATGGTCTCCACAACACAGTATAAGCCTTAATTACTTTATAAATCGAAATCTAAACTCTTTTAGGATTATTATTCAATGAATTAAAACTTTATACACTAAATTAATATGATATGAAGTAGATTTTACAAGATTCAAATACTTGTGTTTATGATTTCCTTAATTTCAATTTTTTTTTTCATTTTTCTAAAATTTCATTAAATACAATGTCTTAAACTTTGTTTTAGTAGAAAGGATGAGGAAAATAAAGGGTAATATTAAACACACATCACACACCATTTCTAAATAAAATATTAAATAAAGAATAAAATTTAAATAAATTAATCATCCTATGTTTAAATACTATAAAGAATGATAAATAAGAAATATTAAAGAAAAAAGGAAAATAAAGGATTTCTGTTTTTGAAAACTGTTTTGGAAAACAGTTTTTTAAGAACTGTTTTTTGTGTTTTCAAAAAAAAAAAAAGTGTTTGGGAATTGAATTCTGGAAAATGGTTTTTGTTCTAAAAAAATCATGTTTTATTGAGTTAATAAAAAAGTTTTTTAGAATAAGTAAAACAAAAAATATATCTAAAAGTTATTTTTTTAATTAATAAAGTATTTTCTTCAATTAACTTGATATTATAAATATATAAATAATTTTCATATGCACAATTCATTTAAATTTTAAAAAATTATTTCATTTTGAAATTTTTACACCATTTATAATTTTCTTAAACAAATGATGACTTTGTAACCATGTATAAGTATATTAATTTTAATAATTTAAGGAAGAAGAAAGGGTTTGTCGGTGGGGGTGAAGTATAGTGGTTAGGTGGAGCTCACCTTTGTGGAAACACAAAAAACAAGTAAGAAAACACAAAAAGAAGAAAGAGAAAAAACAGAAAACAATCTATTCTATGAATAGTGAAAAAACAATGAAAACATTTTTTATTATTCTAAAAAAAATGGTGTTTGAGAACACGGAAAACACAAAAAACAAAAACACATCCCTTTGCGGCCCCAAATAAGTTTTTTTATGTTTTTTGATTTCAAGATCAGAAAACAGTTATTGAAAACAGGAACCAAACAGACCCTTTGCTTTTTTTCTTTTTTTTTTCTATTTTCTTTAGAATAAATAATAAGAAAATTATGGGAAAAAGCTTTTTTTTAAAAATTAATTTTCTTTCTTCAATTTTTTCCTAAGCAACAACCAAATAAGAGAAATAATTTATAACTTTTCCTTCTTTTCTTTCACTTCATTTTTCTTATTTATTTTTTCCTTAAAATTTTGGCCTATGTTCAACTCATGTAAAACATGGAAAAAAAATATACATATGTTCAAAAATATTATTTTTCCGAAGCCAGTGGTAACATAAGCAAATGTGAAAAAAATAAATTACTAAAGAAAAAAGAAGAAACAATGTTAAAAAAAAACTCCTTCCAATTTTCCTTAAACATAGGTGATGAAAATGTAGAAAAAAAAAAGTACATTCTTTAATAATTGGTTGGTGTGGATTATTTCATGCTCTGCTTTCAATTAACGTAAACAATTTGTTGATTATTTCGAACATATTTTTATTTTATCGTTACCTAAATGATGTGGGTTTGCAGCTTTCGACTTAGACCAAGAGTTAATTTGTACTATACAAGAGATTGGAAAGCTTGCATTAAGATAGATTGGTCATCAGCATCAAATGACTTTCAATAGTAACAAATTTCATATATTGTAATTAATTTTTTTAGAAATGTTTATAATTAAATTTTGGAATATGTTATTTAATATCATTCTATAAATAATAATGATTTTTTTTCTACAATTTATTAAAAGTATTGAAAATTTAAATAAAAATAAATTTGATAAATTTACATGTCCAAAAGTAATAATATGATTAATTATTATTATTTTTTAAAAAGGAATATGCCTTGGCCCTTGTGAGAAGTGTGAATTGTACACATATTGGCTTGAAATATAATAATGCTTTTTACCATTGTCAACATATTTGAAGCATATGAGGCCACTTACTCTTTTTCTCATTGTTTTTTAGACATTGTCATCAAGAAGATTATGCTTTCTAAGATTCTTCACTGCATAATTTGATCTATAAATTTTAACAAAACAAAAGGTTCACGCCTAAAAACACCAATTAGCTTTTATTATTATTATTATTATTATTATTGTAGTAGTAGTAGTAGTGTTTTCTTAACTATCTTCATAAACAATTTTTTTTTTAAATATAAATTTATCTCTTTTTCCCATTATCTTTTCTTTTTTAATTTTTCCTTTTAAATGATGGCACAACCAAAATATAGATTATGTTTGGTTCTTGGAAACTATTAAGAAAAAAAAATACTAGAAAATGGTTTTTTTAATTTTTTTTTTGTTTCACTATGAAAAATATGATATATATATATATATAATTAAAATTAGTTAAAATTTTATATATTTTAAAATTATTTAATTTTTATATAATGAAGGAAAGTAAGTAAAATGGGTTTGAGAAAATTATAAATTTTCATGTGTATCTTTGTTTATGTGTTTTTAAATTTTTAAAATGGTTGAAAATGATTTAAGTATTTTATAAAAAGAGCATTTTGATTGTGCTTTTAATTCTGCTAAACACTTTCCCATTTCTCATATGAAAACAAAATAATATTTATTATCTTCAACAATATTAATAGCTCGTTTCGTAGTGATTTTAAGAAGGATTTTTTTACTTTAAAAGTGTTTTTGGATTAAAAAAAAAAAAGGTGTTTAATAAATTTTAGAAAATACTTTTAAAATTTTGAAAAATCACTATAATGTTAAAAAATCACTTGTATTGTTTTATTAAGAAATACTTAGAATGCATTTGACAATAATTTTAGAAAATGTTTCTAACATTTCAAATACTTGAATAATAAAATTTTTTAAGTATTAAAAATATTATAAACATTTTCTAAAATAATTGTCTTACTGTGTCTCTTAATAGGTGATTATCTAAAAAGTATTTTTAGATAAAATATTTTCATTGCAAACACTTTCAATGAAAAACATTATCAAATACATTCTAAATATAAGAATTTTTTATTTATAAACAAAACTGTAGCATAAGCTTTTCATTAATACAACTATCTCCTTTACAATTTTTTGGGATTAAATCATGTTATATATATATATAAGATTTTCATGATTTTATATGAATAGAATCGTATAAATCAATTATAAAAACAATTATAATTAGAGCTCCCCTTGCTTAATTTTCTACTTTAATAAAATGATTGGAAAGTTCGGTGAAGTTTGACTAGTAGTTGTGAGTTTGTCATAATTTTTTAAATAACTCACAAATTTATTTATTTTTAATGTAAGCTAGTGACGCTTGTTTTGTGAAAAATAAACAACACTCATATGAATCATTTTTATGTAGAGATAAAACTTAGTGGTTTGACTTGGATTTTTATTATTTTTAAATTGTCAATTTATGTTCGATTTCTCCATTCCCGGAAGCAATTGCAAAAGACAATATTTGTTTTTGGTGACATTTGATGTGATATTTGCACCCTCTCTTCCCTTGACCAGCGTTTTAATCTTATGCTTAATTTAATTAATGGGTTTTGAATTAGGTGATCAACATCAAACTAATTAGGCCATGATAGACACCAACTAGTTAGGCTATGAGCCTATGATAGACACCAATGCCGTGCCATTCCATCTTGATGTTAATACTTTAATCTTATCCATTCAATAATTTTATTATTTCATTTTAATACTTAGGTAACACAAACCATTTAAAACTATTTAAAATAGGGTTAATTTCATTCATATTTCTTGAAATTTGAGCTAAATACATTTAAAAATTTCCTAAAATGTATCCTCTATTTTTTTTTATATATATTTTTTCATTCACCTTTACTTTAATTCAAAATAAAAAAGATATTCAATAAAATTTCAAATTCATGATCATAACTAAATGTATTTAGATCAAACACTAAGGGAGGTAAGTTAAATTTATCCTTTAAACTATAATCAATGTAACTTTTTAGGGGTGGAGGTATTTGAGTAAAAGTTAAGATATATATATTGTCAAATTTTGAGATATCTTTGTGAACCTTAGGAGAGTTCATGCATAAGAATAAAATGAAAATAAATAAATGGGTATCACAACTTGTTTGTTACTTAGTGGTTAAAAATGTAGGTAAAACAATAATTTTTTATTATTTATTTATTTATTTGTCTATGAAAACTTCAAATGAGTCATTGACACTTTATTTCAAAATCTATTATTCTATTGGGCAAAGAAAATAATTTGTAGTAAAACATTTCTCACCTCACTTCTCTCGTCCAATCTCCAATCTTCAACAAGGATAGCCAAGAGGGGATTAAGCTTCCTAAATTGAAACCTTGAGACTTTGAGAAATCAACATTGACCTTGGATCTATAGAGCACTTTTTTTCTATGAAAACTTCAAATGAGTCATTAACACTTTATTTCAAAATCTATTATTCTATTGGGCTAAGAAAATAACTTGTAGTAAAACATTTCTCACCTCACTTCTCTCGTCCAATCTCCAATCTACAACAAGGATAGCCAAGAGGGGATTAAGCTTTCTAAATTGAAACCTTGAGACTTTGAGAAATCAACATTGGCCTTGGATCTATAGAGCACTTTTTATCTATGAAAACTTCAAATGAGTCATTAACACTTTATTTCAAAATCTATTATTCTATTGGGCTAAGAAAATAACTTGTAGTAAAACATTTCTCACCTCACTTCTCTCGTCCAATCTCCAATCTACAACAAGGATAGCCAAGAGGGGATTAAGCTTTCTAAATTGAAACCTTGAGACTTTGAGAAATCAACATTGACCTTGGATCTATAGAGCACTTTTTATCTATGAAAACTTCAAATGAGTCATTAACACTTTATTTCAAAATCTATTATTCTATTGGGCTAAGAAAATAACTTGTAGTAAAACATTTCTCACCTCACTTCTCTCGTCCAATCTCCAATCTACAACAAGGATAGCCAAGAGGGGATTAAGCTTTCTAAATTGAAACCTTGAGACTTTGAGAAATCAACATTGACCTTGGATCTATAGAGCACCATCACTATCAAAGAGTTTCGGAGTTGGCCGCCACCATTGTTGCCTCTATATGCCAATAAACATTGCCTTTCATACCATAATTGGAAGAATCTAGAAGTTGGCATTGACCTACAATAATGCCCCTCCTCATGCCTCCTTTAGTAAGAATGCAAAAAGCTTCAATGGTGGTTCCAACACTATCTCCATCAGCTATAAAAGGAACCTAAGTTCTCATTGAAAGCATTTCTCGTTCTCCCCTCACTCTTCTTCTTGGGGGTAAAAAATAGTGAGAGTAGTGTTGGGGAATCACAAATCATACAAAATGATTATAACAACTAATCATTTAGAAAATAAAAACGCCAGAATCTCATGTTAAATTTGTAGGATAATAATATCAAAAGACATACCCGAATCCATTGAGATTATGTATTTGGGTTTTGTTTTCCACATTTGAAACGAGTATTGCAACCTTAAAATCACTCAATGATAGGATGTGAATAATAAGCAATTTTTATATCTCTTTTCGTTTAGACTAGAGATCATAACCCTATTCATACCCCTTATTATTTTGATTTTATTTATTAGTCCATCATTAATGAATAAAATAAAATTGGTCTCTACACATTGCAAAGCCCATATAGTCCATATATATATATATAGATGCTTTAAAGGCCCATCACTAACGTAATTTAATTAGGCCCAAATAAAATATAGCTTAATGTACAATGTGTTAATATATAGGTCCATAATTACCAAAATATCCAACAATCTCCCACTTGGCCACATATGTCATTAAACAATTAAACATTACAAAAATGAGCTCAATATTTGCTATCTTAACTATAAGCATCTCAAAACAATCTGATCCATTAATTATACCAATATAGAACCAAAGCGATCTTCGTTACATATTTCATAACTAGACCTATCAATGATCACCACATTAATACAATCAATGACATAGATCAAGTATGGATGTGTAGTATGGAAATTTTATGTAATGTGATCCCATATCAAGCCTATTTCCAATTGGTCCAACTTTATAACTCAAAAGTGTTTAACAAACTTTCAAACTTTATGCAAAATTGCAATTGAAAGAATATAACTTTATTTCAAAGTTTTCAATAAGCAAAACAAGAATAATACTTAAGTTTGATAAAAAAAAAAAAAAAAACATGTCATTAACTAATGAACATCAATCAACAAACTCCCACTACATAAGCATATCGCCAAGATGAACCACACCCATACGAGCCACATGCTCATTAAACACTTTAGGTGGTATACCTTTGGTAAGCGGATTTGCAATCATGAAGTTTGTACTAATATGTTCAATAGACACTTGAAAACTCTGAACTCTCTCTTTAACAACTAGAAACTTCAAGTCAATATGCTTTGATTTTGACGAGCTTTTATTGTTCTTAGAATATAATTATGTAGCTTTGTTATCATAGTTTATCCTTAATGGTCTCTTAATGCCATCAACAATACGCAATCCAGTGATAAAATTCTGTAGCCATATTGCTTGGTTCGATGCCTCATAACAAGCTATAAATTTTGCTTCTATGGTGGAAGTAGCTATGAGTTGTTGCTTAACACTCTTCCATGAGATGACTCCTTCAGCCAACATAAAAACATAGCTAGAAGTGGATCTTCTGTTATCAATGCAGCCAACAAAGTTAGAGTCGGAATACCTTATGATCTCTAAATGATCATATCTTCGATATGTGAGCATCTAAGGATATTTCAATCACAAACTAATAAGAAGTAAATAAAAACTAAAACCCTAAGATTTAAATAAAACTATTGAACAGTATGGATCAACCAAAATATCAATTAATAATTCAAAGAGTAATATAAATCAACATAGATCAACCAAAACCAAAAACTAAAAATTAAAGAAGCAATATATACTAACATGAGTTATTAAAATCAACAATTAAAAGTTCATAGGTATATAAAAAGATCAACATAGGCCATCAAATTAAGAACTAAAAATTCCAAGGACCACAATAAATAAATAAATAAACATGGATTGACCAAAACTAAAAATTAATAATTTTAAGGACAACACAAATTAACATGGATTGACCAAAACTAAAAACTAAAAACTAAAAATTCAAGGAGCAATATAAATTAAAAAAGATATTTAAAATTAACAAGTGCTTTTATGAAAAATATAAACTTACATGGATATTAGTTTTCATTTGTTTCATTTTAAATTTATAACAATGTAAACCAAAAAAAATCATGGCCACCACATTCACTTTAATTTTTAATTCAATGAAACAAACCACTAACATACTTGAGACATCTCATGGTCGGCCAACATATATTTCTTGATTTATTAACATTAAAGCACCAAAGAATTAAAAACACTCACATACACACAACCAACATATTCCTTTGATTTATTAATTTTAATAACCTTAACACTTACATGATCGTTTCAATCCTTTGATTTATTAATTTTAAAAATCTAAACACTAATATTCACATGCACAAGACCAACATATATTTCTTGATTTATTAACTTTAAAGCACCAAAGAATTAAAGCACTCACATACACATGACCAACATATATTTTCATTCCTTTGATTTATTAACTTTAAAAAACTAAATCACTAAAGCACTCACATCTCACAACCAACATATATTATGAAATTCATTTTATCGATTAAAAAAAAAAAATCAATAACACTAAAGCATTGCTAACCTCAACACAACTGCACCCGAGCTCCTCAAAATTTGATGTGTCTAAAGGTGCATCCTTTGCTTTCGATATGCGGCTATATAGTGCGTTCTAGCCATGGAGACTTTCTTTGGTGCATCTTCCAAGCTTTCAACCAAAATTCTGAACCGAAAATTCTGATTTTTATCTCAAAAGGTCTCAACCAAAAATTCTGATTTCTATCTCCAAACCTCTCAGCCAAAAATTCTGATTATGTGTGTCTTCTCTCCATTTAAAAAATTTTTTGTAGCCACTCCAGGAAAAAGAAAAATATAATTCCTATTTCTCAAAGTAAAAAATAAAATAAAATAAATTTTGAAGGTTTTCTACATCTTCTCTCACCAAATCTGGTTTCCTCCCAACCAGAAAATTATCTCACCAAATGCCCACACCTTTTCATCCAATCTTATCGTCTTCCTCTTCACTTCATATCTTTCCTTCAGACCATGCATTCATTTCCGGCAAACAAAAAAACTAATTTTATGTTCCATTCCTCCACCAAGTCGTGCACTCGTATCCACTAAAATGTAAGGTATTCTTATCATCCATTAACTCAACAAGATCATCCCGCCTTCAGCCATTAAAAAATGAATTCACACATGCATTCCTCCACCAAAAATCACACGCCTCCTCCTTTTCAATCTATCATGCGGTAGCCACTTCTCATATCCATATGCATGCGTACGTGTGTGTCTGTCTCACATGGTACGACTGTGATTGGAGCTTCCTAGAGAATCATGGGTTGTTGCCTCCACATAATACCTAATTGTGAGCCCCCATGACGGAAAAAAAAAAAAAAAAAAACCTCTCCAAAAATCAGGTCATGGACCCTGTATGCAACCGACTGTATCCTTCTTTAAAAAAATCTCCATGTACTCTCCTCATGGTAGCTGTCACACACTTGGTAATTTGCCCAATTTTTTTTCATTGAGTGTGTGGTGCTAAGAACCCTTCCTTAGCCAACCTTTCTTTTCAACCCTTATAAATGCAACGTAACATGCCACAACAATTACGGGAACCCTTTCCAACTTGTGTTATTTCAATCACTATAAGAATACAAAACTGCTTTTAAAGTGTCTCAACACTTTGCCAGAGTTAGAGTACAGTGCTTAAACCCCTAAGCATTCAAAACATCATCCATACTCTATCTCAGAGATGTGGAGGGCTTTTATATGACCCAGCTTGCAGTTTACAATTCAAAATTCAAACCAAGGAGCCTGTTTGTGGTTATGCAACTGCCATAACTGCTTGTATAACCACCCAGTTGGAGACACCCCTTTGAACCAAGGTGTGTCTTCGCACTAGCCACCAGCATCACAACCATCTGCTAGTTCCCTACTGCTGAGTTCTGTCCTGATCAACTTGCTGCCACTAGGTAGTTGTCATCCCCTCAAGTCTTTTCCATCAAGTTGCTGATGAGTCCTCTTAACAAGCTGCCTACTCCCCGTAAGGTGCCTCTTATGAAAGGGTGCCCACCAAACTGTCTCTGATCAAGGCCTTTTGAACCAACAACATGCATCAACCAGTTGACCAGGTGTCTAGTGCATTAGTGTGTCTGCCCTACATTGATGTCTAAGCCCATGCCATGTCAAGGTGCCCATGGCCTAAGCATGTGTCTAGCTCTCTCTATCAAGTCAAGACTCCACAACAGCGAGCCATGGCATTGTGCCCATGGTTGTTCCTTTCTGGTTCACAAGGCATTGCACCCCTCTGCTATGCATAGTCATCATGGGTCTGAGTCAGTTACACGTCTAGTACTCTATCGAACCATGGCATTGTGCCCATGGCTTCTCCAATTGGCTCATCGCACAAGTTTTTAAGCGTCCTCATGCCAGCGTGGGAAGGAAGTAGGCCGCACCAGGCCCCGTGCCATTGCGGCCATGGGGTGCACACCACACATGTCATGAAGACCATGCGTGCGTGCTTGAGTGTCGTCTGTGTGTCTTAGGCACGCTTAAGGTCGTGTCGTGGTGCCCCCTTAAGTCACTTACCCTCTCCCCTTTAAAGAGCATTATGGGTCATTCTCAAGATGTCTAGAGGAGACATTAGACCCCCTTAAGAAGACATAATGGAATATTTAAATAATTAAAAATTATATTCCATAAGAAACCTCACCCTTCATCTACACCAACTCCATAGCCTGACATATGTTTGGTGTGCGCTAAGTGTGTGTGTGGGTGTGGCCTGGTGCGCGAGACTGTTGTGCATTCGTGGTGCCTACCTGGTGCATGCACAGTACCCGTCTGGCGCGCACGCGGTGCCTTTCTAGTGAGCATGCGGTGCCTGTCTAACGCGCATGCAGTTTGAAGCACCAAACCTCCAGGCTATCCCTGCTCTCTGTCTAGGCTTCCCATGGGTGCAAGGCCTTCCAATGAGGCATTTTCCTCCATCAATAGGTTAAAAGGCTAAGGGGTTGACAAACCCATCCCACCTTCTAAAGTCGACGCCTTCATCGACTTAGTCTGCCAGTATGCTCAAACCGCCTCCTCAAACTGCAACAAGGTAACATTTCTTTCCCATGTAGCTTCTACTTCCGAAGTCCCCTACCACTGAACCAAGAAATTGGTTCGTCGATTATTTCTACTATGTCCCATGGTTCTGTGATCCAAGATCTTCTCCACCTCTCAATCAAATTGCTTCATGACCAAGGAAGGGGCCTGCTTTGTCTGCACACTCTCTAAGGCATCTGTTTAGACTTCAAAAGGTAAGTCCAAATTTGGCAATCGCAATATAGGCTCAGTGGAAATGAATTCCTTCAAGCCTTTAAAGGCCATCTGACACTGAATGCTCTAGGCCCACTTGTTGTCTTTCTTCAATAGATCAGTAAGGGGAGACATCATTTTTTAATACCCCTTGATGAACATTTTGTAGTAGTTGGCCAAGCCGAAGAAGGAGCGCAACTTTGTCAATTTGCTAGGGATTGACCACTCCTTGATAGCCTGCACCTTGCCTTCATCCATCCTGATTAGGCTTACACTAATCTTGTGTCCCAAAAGTGTGATCTTCTCTTGACCAAACTCACATTTTTATGGCTTTACATAAAGCTTGTGCTCTCTCAGTCGTTGGAACACCATTCTCAAATTCCTTTCATGCTTTGTTAGAGTCTGGCTATTTACCACAATATCATCTAGATATACTACCACAAATGCATCTAAATAATCAAACAGGACATCATTCATTAAATTGCAAAAAGTAGTAGGGACATTAGTTAGCCCAAAGGGCATTACAAGAAACTCATATGAACCATATTGAGTTACATAGATGGTTTTCCCCTCATCTCCTACTGTAATATGCACTTCCCAATAGCTCGATCTCAGATCCAACTTGGTAAAATAGGAGGCTTTTTGCAATCTGTCAAACAGCTTGACTACCAAGGGGATTGGGTATTTGTTCTTTATGGTCACCTTGTTGAGATCCCTATAATCCACACACATGTGTAAAGAGCCATCGTGCTTCTTTTGGAACAACATTGGTCCACCATATGGAGCCCTTGAGGGTTGAATTAGGCTTGCATCCAACAATTCCCTCAACTATTTACATAGCTCCAACAGTTCTATAGGAGACATCCTGTAAGGGGCTTGAGTCGAGGGCTTTGTTCTAGGCAATAACTCTATTTTGTGGTCAATGGGCCATCGAGGTGGCAACTCTTTGGGAAGTTCTGCAGGCATCACATCTCTGAACTCCTTCAAAATTTTGACCACTGAATCAGGGACTTCCACCGACTATCCCTCCTTGATCTTGATCAAGGCTGCAACATATGTATCTTAGCCCCGCTTCAATCCCTTCTTTTATTGGATAGTAGATAGCATCTCAGGCTGGCCCTTACCACCATTCTTTGCCCTCAAGGCCTGCATGAAACAGGGCTGACTTTCTTCCAGTACCATCAAGCCACCAAGATGTGGGATCAAGGCCACCTTAGCCTTCAGGAGGAAGTTTATGCCTAGAATATGATCGGAATCATCCAAGGGCACACAAAGTAGGCTACACGTGCCCTTCCAGTCACCAACTTGCATGGGGACATTCTTGGCTATACCTTGGATTTTCTAGGCTTTACTATTGACTGCCTTGATCCGACTAGTATCATCTTCCAATTTTAGTCCCAACTTGGCTGCCTCACTGATGGCCACAAAATTGTGAGTGGCACCACTTTCCACTATAGCCTTAACCTGCACACCATTCACAATCACATGCACATGCATTAGGGACATTTGAACAGGAGTCTCACCATGAATGACATTCAGGAGTTGTAGTGGATTGACTCTAGGAGGGGTCTCTGAGTTAAATTCTCCTTTGTCATCTGCAGTCATAAGGTCCGAGAATTTTTCTCTTTTGGGGCTGATTCGTCCCCATTGTAGTCATGCCATTTGATTTTGGCTCAGACAGGTGTTATCAACAAATTTATAAAACCTAAATCACCTCACACTAGGGTAGCATAGCTAACATAGTATAGTGGCTCTAGGATCATCCACGGGGATGGGTTTTCACCTACCTAAAATATATAAAAGAAAATATCTAGGCTACTTACAAGGAGAAACTAGGAAATTACACAAAATATCTGAAGATAAAAATCTAACGGAATCAGTGCACAGGAAGATTTTGCATACCATGCGAAATTTGGCCTGGTGTGCGAAATCCTCTGGCTGCCTCAAGAGGTTTTGCATGGTGTGCGAAATTTCGCACAGCCATGCGAAACTACTTGTTTTTGGATTTCTTCCTCTGGCTTTCCTCCTTGCATCTCTGATTGGCTTGGCAAAGGGCTATGAAGTGCTCTAAGGCTTGGATTCTTCATGCATTTGAGCTTTAACTTGCATTGCCATGGATTTCACCAACTTCTCCCTCATTCTTGGTTTGTTTCAATGATCAAATAGCTACCAAAAACACCAAAACTTGCCAAAAGCTTATTAGTAACCTTTTCTAGGTTCCTTAATGTGCCAATTGAGTTAAAAGGTATTAACCACTACTCATAAGTCTTTAAAACAGTTAGTTTCAAGCTATAGAAGAGTACTTTTTGAGTAGTAATCAGGGACAGTCCCTGACTCGGTGTGGGCCATTGCAAATGAAGCATGCTGACATTCGGGTGGACTGCTGCACAAATTTAGTGGTCTTCTCCACTGGTTTAACAACTGTAGCACTTTTCTTGTTATGTTTCTTCCACCCTAACTTCTTAGAAGTCTTGTCATCAGCCTTAACCTTCCTGTCTCCTTCTGACTTTGATTTCTGCATGGTGGAGATGGTGCCACCCATCTTGTAATCCACTAGGCAATCTGCTGCAGCCATGACAATAGGGAGATCATGAACCCCTTGTCTCCGAAGTTCCGTTTGATCCCATCCTTGCAATTCGGACATAAAATTGAAAAACTTGTATTCCTCTAACATGTTCTTTATATCCAACATCAAGGATTTGAATTCCTTGACATAGTTTCTCACTGATCCGGTGTGTCTGAGTCTTTTCAATGATTCCTTGGCCACCCAAGCAATATTGGTGGTGAGGAATTGATCTTTCAATTCCTTCTTCAAAGTCTCTCAAGTGGTGATTTGGGGCCTTCCAGACTCTACATCATCTTCCATCCTTGTTCACTACCATAGTTTGGCATCACTAGTCAAATACATACTGGTAATGGATACCTTCTCACCATCAGAAACATGAGCAACCTCAAAGAACTACTCTATGTCCCATAAGAAATTCTCCAACTCCTTCGCGTTCCTATTACCATTGAAGCTCTTAGGCTCTAGGACTCGGACTTTGGGAAGGGCTTTAGGGCCTAAGGAGCATCCTTACAATACAGCATTCTTGAGGATTGCAATGTCTTCTCCATAAGACTATAGGGCGACCTTGAAGTAATCCATTAGGGACTAGATTTCTGTATTCAAGCCAGCAAACTTCTCCTCAAAGAATTTGTCATGTGTCTCTAGCAAACTCCTCTACACTTAGATTTTCCCTATAGTGTGCTCTACCCATGAAGCCACAATGCCATCCTCACATGGCCATTCTCCCAATATTTCTTCCATTCGAGCAATCCTTTCTCACAAGGCTTTTATTGCACTACCACCAACCATCTTTGGTACACGCTCAAATACCACTTGTCATACCCCTAGCAATTTACCCAATTTTTTTCACTAAGTGTGCGGTGCTAAGAACCCTTCTTAGCCAACCTTTCTTTTCAACCCTTATAAAAGCAACATAACAGACCATAACAATTACGGGAACCCTTCCCAACTTGTGTTATTCCAATCACTACAATAATACAAAAATGCTTTCAAAGTGTCTCAACACTTTCCTAGAGTCAAAGTACAATGTTTAAACCCCTAAGCATTCAAAACATCATTCATACTCTGTCTTAAAGATGTAGGGGCCTTTTATATGACCCAGCTTGCAATTTACACTTCGAAATTCAAACCAAGGACCCTACTAGTGGTTATGCAACCACCATAACTGCTTGCTTAACTACTCAACTGGAGACACCCCTTCGAACCAAGGTGTCTCTTCGCACCAGCCACTAGCATCACAACCATCTACTAGTTCCCTACCGTTGAGTGTTGTCCTAATCAACCTAATGCCACTAGCTAGCTGCCATCCCCTCAAGCCTTTTCCATCAAGCTACTAATGAGTCCTCCTAACAAGTTGTCTCCTCCTCATAAGGTGCCTCCTGTGAACGGGTGGCCACCAAAGTGTCTCTGATAAAGGCCTTTTGTATTAGCAACATGCATCAACTAGCTGACCAAGTGTCTAGTACTTTAGTATGCCTTCCCTACACTGATGTCTGAGCGTATTCCATGTCAAGGTGCCATGGCCCAGGCATGTGTCTAGCTCTCTCTGTCAGGTCAAGGCTCCATAATAATGAACCATGACATTGCGCCCATGGTTGTTCCTTCCTAATGCACAGGGCATTGCTCCCCTGTGCTATGCATAGTCATCATGGGTCCAAGTCAGCTACACGTCTAGTGTCCCATCGAACCATGGTATTGAGCCCATGGCTTCTCCAACTAGCTTACCACACAAGTCTTTAGGCACCTTTGTGCCAGTGCAGGAAGAAGGTAGGCCGCACCAGGCCTCGTGCCATTGCTGCCACGGGGTGCACACCACACATGTCATGGAGCCCATGTGTGCATGCTTGAGTGCCATCTGTGTGTCCTAAGCACGCCCAAGGTCATGTCGTGGTGCCTCCTTAGTGCGGTCAAAATTTGGCCTTGTTGCCCCCTTGAGTCACCTACCATTAAAAAGCACTATGGGCCATTCTCAAGATGTCTGGAGGAGACATCAAACCCCCTTGAGGAGACATAATAGAATATTTAAATAATTAAAAATTGTATTCCATAAAAACCTTACCCTTCATTTGCACCAACTCTATAGCCCCACATATGCCTAGTGTGTTATAAGTGTGTGCACATGGGCCCAGCCTAGTGCGCGCATGGGCGCGGCATGGTGCGTGCATGGGCGTGGCAAGGTACGCGCATGGGCGCAGCATGCAGTGCATGTCTAGCGTGCGCAAGATGCTCATCTGGTGTGCACACGATGCTTGTTTGGTACGCATGCGGTGCCTGTTTGGTACGCATGCGGTGCCTGTTTGGTACGCATGCTGTACCTATTTGGCACGCACACGACGCCTATCTGGCGCTCACGTGGTGCCTGTTTGGTGCGCCCACGGTGCCTACCCGACATGCACGCAGTCTCCTCATTTTATCTCCTAAGGTTAAACCACCAAAGCTCTAAGCTATCCTTACCCTCTGTCTAGGTTCCCCATGTGTGCAAGGCCTTCCCATGAGGCCCTTTCCTTTATCATTGGGTCAAGAGGCTAAGGGGTTGTCAATAGCCCCCATGGAGACCTACTGTATGTGTGATCCTCTTTCCCAAGCCATGCTTTTCTTCTTCCCTCCCCCTCTCCTGCAAGCTACTATGTACCATTTTCCTAAAAATTGTCTGCCTCTCTGATTCTTCCTTTTTGTCTCTTTCCAATGTCCCACCCTTTTCCCATGCAACAACCTCTCGAAAATCCAATTGACTCATTCCCAGTGGAGGCTCCTACTTTAAGAATGTGTGGGGTCCTTCCATATTCTTTTTGGAGCTCTATGGAGATATTCTCAACTTCCTATGAAGAGCCATTAAAGGCCATAAAGTCTTTATTTAATTTCCCACTCAAACACGACTATATGCAACTATATTCTTATTGAAAATTTTCCATAAAACTTCAGCCACCAACTTCCTACTATAGCATTCACTAACCTGCATGATTTCTACATAGAAATGCATCCACAAAATCTCATGTGCACAAAGCTTCCACAATAAAAATTTCAACCACTAAAACACTGTAGATGCGACGACTATTCTCGTGAATTTCATTAAAATTTAACTACCCAATTCCAATTGCTAAGCCATCGAAATCTACATTGATCTTTTTAATTTCCAGAAACCAAAATCTCCAATATATAACACTCATTATCCATGCAAAAATAGAATAATGATTAAAGTAGAAATCATGCAATTTGAAAATTAAACATCAAAGTTACACAATTAAAAATTAATGTCAATTACATGTATATTTAAAATCAATCATTAATTCCATACTTGCGAAAGGAATCAAAGAACAAATCTCATGTAAACATAATAGTAATAATAATAAAAATAAAAATAAAAATAGGATAAAAAAATAAATGAAACAAACACAAATATGAACATCACATTTGCAATAAAATGAATCAAGATATTAAACGAACTCAATAGAAAATAACAAAAAAATTAAAAAATGTCAAACTCATACAGCCAAGAAAATTCATCTCATGCAATCAAAGATCTAAAATCAAGCCAAAGCTCACTTACACTCAAAATCAAGCAATCAGACTCAAAAACTAACCTAAGGGAACCAAGCTTATAAAAGCATACAAATGGAATATATCCTAAAAAAAAAAAAAAAAAATCTAAGTGAGACCTACACTAAGCTTGAAAGGCAGCCAAGAGATTACTACAAGTCGAGAGAAGTACAGAAAGGCATCTAGTGCTACATGTACTAAGAGGACAAAATGGAGGGTTTACAAGTATGATGAGAGATTCTCTAGTTTTTCTAGACATGTTCTTCATCGCAAGGAATTGATTTAGGAACATTCAGATCCATGTATGAGAACTTTTTCTCTAGATCTATATTCTATAATGATTTTTGAAGCCCTTATTTTCCACTGCGTTAGATCTAAAGAGCTCTTAAGATAGATTCATGTACCCTATGAGATCCAAGGCATGAGAATGGAGTAATCCAAGGTTCCCAACAAAATGTCCATTAGGGGTAGAAGGAGCAATTTCCTGAGTTACCCACTTTAGCTCCTCTCAAGTGAGTATTATGTCAAAATTCCTTTTCCAATCCACATAGTTAGGTCTTGTCAACTTATTAGTAGTGAGAATGAGATTAATCGGATTATAAGGCATGATATTTATAACATAAATAAAATCATGTATTAATTAATTGAGCATACACAACAAGTTGGTAATTAATTTAGCAAAAAGGTAGTGCTCTCAAACTACATATTTTTTTGCAAGGTATCCTAGTATCAAAAGAGTCAAGCCTATGGTGGGCAGGTCATAATTTTATTAATAGTTAAAGACCCTCTCAAATTTATCTCCCTGCCTTAACCATAAAGGTATTAAAAGACAAGATCAACATACCTTTTTAATTTGGCTCATGGACTATGCGAGCGGGACTACGGTGGGAAATTCAACCACTCCATATCACATGTTAAGTGTATAACCATTTTCCTTGAACTATCAATGTTACCAAGTAAGGAATCCCACTAGTGAGGTGATTGTTCCTACTACAAACATGTCTAGTCTTGTCCTAAAGAAGAGTCCATATCCCTTCATTCTTAGGGCCCAACTCACCGGTGGGATGATGATGATTTCAAATCAAGATGGGCTTGACCATGGAGGTCGTAGGCTTTGCTAAGGCCCTCTCCCACTTAATATTTTGAAAAGAAAGAGTTTTAGTAATTATGGTAACTTTTCTTAAAATAAATTCTTACTCATAAGATTTTCCAAATTCATTATTTATTTCTTAAACTGGGACTCTTGTGCTAAAAGAATTGTTTTCTTATTTCTTATCATTGAATTATCCAAACAGAATGATTTCCTCCTTCTATTTAGGGAGGAGAACCTGGAGGACCAACTACAGATATTGTTTTCCTTCTCTCACCAAGAAAGAATAGGAAAACCTCCTAAAGTTTAATAAATAGATAGTTCTAAAGAAATTATAATATATTTTAATAACAACCAGTTACAAAAAAAATAACATTAGAAAAAAAAAGTCCCATGAAAATTTATTTTCTTAAGAAAAATCTAAAAAATTACTTTAGCTTATTTTATTTAAAACAATATCTTGGCAAACTATCTTAATCATGAATTATCCAACATATATTTTTCCAAAAATAATTTATTTCCTTAAATTATAACCTTGTGCTAAATAAGAAAGATTTTATTTCATAAAGACTTGGAAAAATTAAAGTTCTTCCTTAAAATAAAAAGATTCTTAGAGATTTGAAATCTAAAAAGATTTATTTTGAGAAAAAATCTCTGATAGTTTAATTTTGAAAATGAAGTAGGTTCCTTATTTATTTTCAAGTTGTCTTTTCTTACAATAAAAGATTTCCTAATACCTAGCACATTCCAATTTAATAAATTATCTAAAACAAGAAAAAACATATGAAAATTCATTTAATTGAGAATACCGAAATATACCCTATGCCATAAAAAATTTTTAAAAAATCATAAAAGACATAAGAGGAAATTAAATAAATAATTCTCATAGCCTTAGGGATTCTATTGCAAATTTGGTAATTAAAATTTGGATAAAATCCAAATTACCAAAATAGTCCTACAACCACACATAGGGTTATTGGAAAAAAAAAAAAAAAAAAAAACCAAAAAAGAAGCCCAAATAACTAAAAACAATTTGGCTGGAACTCAATCCCATAATTGCATGCCTTTTGCATAGTCTTGCTTCATTTAACTATATCTCCCTCGTTTCAACTTCGAATTGTGATATGTTTGAAGCTTTGAATTCCTAACTTCCTAATCTTCAAAATCATATGTGGTTTGCCCTAAAACCCTCATAGGAATAGCCCCGATTTTGAGTTAAATTCAGCATCACTGTGTTGCCATGCTCTTTGTGCAGCCTTGCTTCAATTGGCCATATCTCCCTCGTTTCAATTTCAAATTGCAATTTGTTTGAAGTGTTGGATTCCTGACTTCCTAACCTTCAAAATCATATGTGGCTTATTCCAAGAAACTTACGGGAAGTCATCCTAATTTTGTATTAAAGTTGACATAACTGTGTTATCATGGATCTCAAAACAATAACTTTCAAGAATCTTTCTTTTTCCTTAAATCACCCTAGGAACTCATGAAAGAAACTTCAAGAAGCCTTATTTTCTCTTGGGACACTATAGATGGATAAAAACAAACTGAAATTTTTACAATAACAAAAAATTCCTATGCTCCTATAATGGAGCTTACAACTCATCTATTGAAAAGAAAATATTTTTATAATCAAATAAAAATCCTATACCCCTTATGGGGTGTGCAACCCAGTCTAGAGAAAAAAAACAATTCAATCACAATTATAGTCATCATACATTTAACAATAACAATCATACATTCATCCCTAGGGCCATGGGATGCAAAATAAAGTGAGCACACCCTAAATGAGATCTAACATGCAAAATCTTATCCTAAAGCTCTAATACCAGCTACTAGGAACCCTGGATTTCTCCATTCCCTTACCTTGGATTGTATAGGTGCATGCAAAACTACCTTAGGCCTTTATATTCTATCCAATAGAAGCAAAAAACATATTTTTACAATTCTAGGATCAAGAGGAAAGCCATTAGAGAACTTTACCTTTGATTTGGATGTTCCTAAATCAATTATACTTGGTGAAGATGAAGAACAATGAATATGGAAGTCTCATACACTCAAGATCTTTCACCCAATGACTCAAACCACAATCTTGGCACACCAAAGTGTGGGCTTTGGAAGAGAGGATCACTTGGCTCTCACTATCTCTCTTTCTCGACACAACAATTTTCAAGTCTTTTTACCCCTAATACCAAACCCCACATGAAGTTTATAATTCAATGAGTTTAGTATTGTGAGTGAAAGTGACTTATTACTTAAAATGGATGTTAGGATTAGGTACTTCCTATTATTGTTTTAAACACCCATACCTCCATAATTACTAGACCCTAAAAACTATAACAAGGTGATTTATATCAAGAATAATTAAAGCACTTTATTTCCCATAAAAGGAAGCAACAACTAACTATTCTACTTTTGACAGTCAAAATGGGATGACATTGAATTAATAGTAGCAGCTAACAATCAAATTTTTATACAAGCAATTAAAAATTGGAAAATTTTGAATGATTAAAGGAAAAATCTTGAACAATTTCTAAGATACATATCATGAATTCAATTTTGCTAAAAAGTATGAAATCAACTCTATAGTTAAATGTTTTGATAAGTTAATGCGCAAAACCTATAAATCAAGTAGTTTTGATAGAAAAACTATAACAAATTTTATGATCTTGTGCTCAATGATACAATAACCAAACTTAAGAAGGAAAAACCTAATGCCACATTGAGTAGCTTCTGGTTTTTTTAAAATTAGAATATGATATGTCCTTTCTTATACCTATGTTATTACTATTGAAGACATTACAATAATATTGAGACAAGATCACCATCAACTGCATTACATTATGCGTAGTTGATAGAATGATTTATTATAGGGAAGTTGAGAGTAAGAGAATTGAAGGATAAGGCAAATACAAACATAATTATACACTTTGTGACTTTTCCAATAATGATCCTTATTGGAAATACTTGTGGCCATCAACATCAAAATTATAGCATACCAACATCTAAAATAAGGCGAGCTCTACAACAAACCCAAGATACCACATAGATAAACTACTACTAAATAGAAGAAAGATCCTAGTAATGTCTAGGATAATGGTATGCAATGAATATATTTAATCAACATAGACATAAACATATATACCCTAAATATTGAACCAATTATGAATCTTTCTATGCAGTATTAGAAGAAGCATAATCAGTTCAGTATAAAAAGAAACTTAAAAATGAGAAACCCTCGCTAGCTAGGACCAAACCTTAAGGAACTACATTAAGGAAACATGAGAAAGAGAGATCCAACAGTTTAGCTAAAATTCATCTTCAAACACCAAGAAGCATCCTCAAAACTTAGGTGGCCATCATAAAATCTTGAATCAAACTTTATGTTCTGTGCTTCTATTCAAGTATGCTAGATATCAACACCATGTATGTCACATTGGGAATATTTCAAATCAAAAATCTCTATAACTACTTTTGATATAGGGAAGACAAACAAGTTTGTGTCAAAATATTCCATCAACTAAATTGTGAAATGAAAATAAACATTTCAAATGTAAACCAAACATAATCTTCTATAACATATGCCAGGACCTTCTCATATATATATATATATATATATATATATTGCATATTTTCTTTGCATCTAAATTAAATATTTTTTTATAAAAGAAAACATTCCCAAGTAGCAAGTGTAAAGAAAAGAAGAATTATAAAAAGCTGAAAAGCCTCTCAAAAATATCAAGGAGAGGTTATACAATATTTATACACTTGAAGTAGTTACAATCTGATTTTAATTAGATAGTAATTTGAATTTTAAATATAGAAAACAAATTGATAATATCCAAAAATTACCAACTTATCAACTAATACACAGTGTGATAAATATAGGTTTGTTAAGTTTTATCTCTATTAGTTTGAAAATATTTATTATCCTTTACACCCTCAAGAGAAACGGATTGGTAGTGATAGTGAGCTTGTTTTTAAGCATCTGAAAATGTTGAGTCCTAAGATTTTTGGTGAAGATATCTGTAATTTGATCATTGGTAGAAATGTGTCTAATAGTGAGGTTACCTTGGAGGACCTTTTCATGAACAAAGTGGAAATCAATTTCTACATGTTTCATTCTAAAGTGCATGGTCGGATTTTTAGCAAGAAATGTAGCTCCCAAATTATCATGCCATAAGATAGGAGAACATTGTTGAACAATACCAATTTCTTTAAGCAAGGATTGGTTCCATGACAGTTCTGCAATTGCTAGTGCGATAGCTCTGTACTTCGACTCTATACTAGAACGAGCTATGACTTTTTGCTGGGTTGCTTACCAAGATATAAGATTAGGACCAAGATAAATGGCATAACCACTCATGGATTTTCTATTATCGGGATTGTTTGCCAAATTTGCATCAATATAGGCCAAAAAAGGTAAAGAAAATGCACTAGTGTTAAGTATTGAAGTGTGCCAACAATATTATGATAAGTGTGAGGGTCACTCATAGGATCACCATCATGAATAGAGAGTTGTTTACCAGCAATAATTGGGTTGAAAGTAGTTTATCATCATCCATTTTTGTTCGAACTAGCAAGTCATGGATATACTTCAACTGAGTGAGATAGAGAACATAACCATGGCAAGAGGCTTCTAGTCCCAAAAAATAATGAAGATCTCCCAAATATTTTAAGGCAAAATTCTTGTTGAGATATGAAGTTAGGGATTGGATAAGTGATATGCACATAAACTAGTGAAATCAGACTATGTTGATTGTTTTGAAACAGAAACATGGAGGAATTAGTAATGGAATGTCGAATGCCACATTTGAGAAGAGTTTCACGTAAATGTTGGAACCAAGCCTGAAAAGCTTGTTTGGGACCATCTAACGCCTTTTGTAATTTGCAGACATAATAAAGAAATTGAGAGTACACAAAACAAGGCGGTTGAACCATATATATGTCTTCCATAAGAAGTTCATTCAAGAGGCAATATAGACATCTAATTGGCGGATATGCCAATTATGGGAGATCACAAATGATAGAACAATGCGGATAGTGGTTGCTTTGACCACTAAGTTGAACGTTTTAGTGTAATTAACATCTGGAAATTGATGAAAACCTTTTGCAACTAAGATTTGAATCTGTCCATGGTGCCATCAGGTTTCTATTTGATAAGATAAACCTATTTGCAGCCAACAATATTGGCAAGAGAATTTGGTGGAACAAAAGACCGAGTTTGATTATGCATGAGAACAACAAATTCAACATGCATAGCCTGTCGCCATGGAAGCTTCGGTAAAGGTACGAGTTTTAGAAGGGTGATGAAGAAAAAAGGATTTAGGTTTAAAAATACTAGATTTGGATCGGGTTTACGTAGTATAGGTATTTGTAGGCTTTATTGGTTCTAGTAGAGGTCTATCAAGGCCATGGGACCTAAAGTATTGTCTTGGGAGAAAGTGGGGAGTGGTTGGGCAGGAAGTGGAGCACGTGCGAGCTGGGAGGAGAGAGGTTAAGGTGGGTTCTGGTAATTGGGCATGGATTGGAGCACGTAGATGGAGTTGTGGGGTTTGCTGAATATGGGAGAGAAAGAATGAGGAAGCTTGTGACAGTAAGGGGATAAACACTTGTAGGGGCTAAGATAGCAAGTCTAATGGCTTGGAAATTGGACTAGAAAGCTTGAAAAAATCAGTGGAGAATGGGAAAAAATTTTCATTAAAAATAACATGCCCTGAAATAAGGATTTTCCTAGAATTGGTGAGACACAAATACCCTTTATGATCTAGGTTGTAGCCAAGAAAGATGCAAATTAAGGAGTGAAATTGGAATTTTTGTTTGCTAAGAGGGCGAGTAAATGGGTAACATGCACAACCAAATATGCGAAGAAAGGAGTAGTTGGGTTGCTGGTGGATTAATTTTTCCAAAGGAGATTTGTTTTGAAGAATTGGGGTTAGAAGACGATTAATGATGTAAATAGAGAAGGCAAAGGCAGAATTGGAGAGGTAAAGATGCATGAGCAAGACAAGTCAGGACCATTTCAACAATATGACAATGTTTGCGTTCAGCTTTTCCATTATGTTGATGTGCGTGTAGATAAGAGAACTAGTAGTGTATGCCATGGGATTCAAGAATTTTTCGAAAAGCTGTAGATGAAAATTCTCCACCCTCATTAGTTTGAAGAGATTTTATTTTTGTTTCCAATTGATTTTCAACAAGAAGTTTAAATTTGATAAAACATGACATGGCTTCAGATTTGTTTTGTAAGAGATATAGTCATGTGTAACGTGAAAAATCATCAGTAAAATGTATGTAGTATCGAAAGCCTTTTGTGTAGATCATGGGGGATGGTCCCCAAATGTCACTGTGAATAAGCTGAAGTGACTTGGTTGTTTTTTGAACAAGTTTGAAAGACATGCGCTTGTGTTTGCCAACCTAACATGAAGCACAAAATTCAAAATTTTTATTAAAATTGAAAGGCAAATTACAATAGGAAAGAATTTGCGATAAAAACCTAAGGGATGGATGACCTAATTGAGCATGCCAAATGTGAGCCTAAGAAGGTGAAGTGGTTAGAGCATTTGACATTTTGAAAAGAGAAAAATAAGTCAGTTGTGAGACTACACTAGCTGGACGAACTGGACTTAATGAACAAGAACATGCCAACATAAGTTGTGATTGTTCAATAAACTTGGCATCGTGGATGAGTGCCATGACCCATTTCGTTTATGCTACTGCCACCACGTCCCCTTCCTCTAACATTGAACTGAAAATGACTTCGTTGACTACTGTGATATTTTGGTGTTGATTTTAGCTTCGAAGATGTCACAGCAGCTAGGTTGGCAGAAGATTAATTAATATCATCCAATGTGGTGGTTGCATTTTGCTACTCCAAACAAATTTGAAAGATGGTGAGTAAAGTGGATAATTTAGATAAAGAAATCAATGCAAGCCGGGCAAGGATCAATGTCACAAAAAGGTTGTATTCAACTCCGAGTCCACCTAAGATGTGAAGGACTAGTCTTTGTTCATCCACAGGTTCTCCTGCTGCTACCAATTTATCTAAAATATTTTTCATTTTGAGAAGATAATCATCAATGTCATAAACTCATTCTCTTGTATTTCGGAGTTGAAACTAAAGTTGAATGATATTGGATGATGCTTGGGAGGCCAATAAAGTTTCAAGGTGGTCCAAACTGCATGAGAGGTTTGACACCCAACCATGTGGCTTAACATGGTTTCAAAGAGAAAGGCTAATAACCAACACAAAAAAAGTTGGCTTTATCTTTCCCATGCAATATAATCAAAGTTGATACTCTGAGTTGATTCTTCTTGATATTTGGGAGGATAAAGCAGTGTCCCAAAGAGAAAACCACCAAGATTATGGCCTTTGATGGCATGTATAATCTATGATTTCTAGAGAAGATAGTTACTCCGGTCAAGTTTGATGGGGATGGGGTGGTTAAAGATATTGTGAAATAATGAGGTTTTGTAAGAAAGTAGATAACTCTTTAGTGGAAGACATTGGATGTTAGTCAAAGATGGCTGTGATGCCATGTAAAGAAGAAAAGAATTTTGAAATGTTGAAAAGCCTCTCAAAAATGTCGAGGAGACGTTATACTATATTTATATACTTGAAGTAGTTATAATATGATTTAATCAGATAATAATTTCAATTTTAAGTAAAGAAAACAAAGTGATAATATCCAAAGCTTGCCAACTTATCAATTAATACACATTGTGATAAATATAGGTTTGTTAAGTTTTATCTTTATCAGTTTGAGAATATTTATTATCCTCTACATAAGGATGGTCAATGTAACAAAAAATTTAGTCAAAGACATAATCTAAGTTGCAATCGTTTCATGGCTATGTTAAAAGAGAAAGCCTAGATTTCAAAACTTGTAGCAAGAGCTTTCCCAACTTATAAAGCATTCAAGTTGAAATATGATGACCATCATTACCAAGAAAATAATAATAATAATTAAATTTAAAAAATCAAATCAAATCAACTAAGATAAAGACTCATCAAGTTGTAGGTAAAGTGTCATTTTTATTTTTTATTCTCAAACCTTATATGGTGAAAAAATTTATGATTCAAAATTTTCCTTCATTTTCCCATTGTTTTCTTAGCATTCACATGATTGTAACTACTAAGAAGTTGGAACAACACCTTTAACTCAAAGCTCAAGCCAAACACAAGTTTGGGAATTATAAATTCTTCAATGATTCATAAATCGGTGCTTCTTATGCTACAAGCAAGCCTCAAAGCCAGGCACAAAGTGAGATTAGCTTGCATTTGTGAAGTAGCAACTCTTGTTTGATGAGTTGCACAATGGAAACATCAATGATAATTATGCTCTGAAACAAAAGGTTTAAAATTCGAGATCTGAAACAAATAGTGATTTGGGGAGGCCATGTTGGGAAATTATTAAAGTGGGCCCACATATGTTGATTAATTGTAAATTATTAGCTATCATTTTTGTTTAGCCTATTAAAGTGGTCACATAAGTTTTTTTTTTTTTTTTAAATTAGGCTTAGGCTTAGGCATCTCATTAAGTGTGGGCTTTATTGTTTAGAGACCACTTGATTTTATTTTATTTTTATGATGTGTCAAAAATAAAAATAAAAATAGGTTGAGGTCTCTATTCTAAATAATTTTTTAAAGAATTTATTCATATCCCATAGTTTAATGAAATAAGGTTTTTCTCTCTGAAGAAGAAAGGTTTAGACATGGAAAACTAATACCTCATTCCACTGCGTCACAATGGATTCAGATATACTTCTGACTTATTTTTCTTGATGATTTAACATAATTTTGATTTTGGGTTATAACATGATCTTGATTTTGGGCAATAACATACGAGATCTTGAATGGGCTATAACATGATATCCGATATTTAGGTATTCCTACAAGTAGTTTGGGGTAATCCCTACAAGTGGTATTAGAGCCGCATCATGTTGAATCATTGAGAAATAAATTTCCCAATTCTTTTCATAAAATTTTCTATTCATTAAGATATATATATGTTTGTGGTTGTTTTTGGACCCAATTAACAATTTTCTTATGAATGTATTTATATATTCTTTTTTTTTATTTTAGAAATTTTTTGTTTTTTTGGAATTATATATGTGTGTGTATTTCTAGAATTATATAAATATATTCACTTGTTATATTCTAAAATCATTCAGATGCTTGAATAGAAATTAATAATTAAAATAAAAAAGAAACATGGGTGTGGCTCATATTGCATTTTTTGAGAGTTTTTTAATTCCATGTTGCACCTTTTGAGGGAACTGAATATCTTACTAGGTCAATTTTTTGTTTGATGTACTTAACCTAAATGTTTTTACAAGGCCAAAGACTTTAAGTCCAACAAACTAGCCCTTTTGTATGTTTTTTTTGTTTTTTTTGTTTTTGGGCTACCAAGTAAAGATCCAACGAGCTGGATAAGGAACTAGGTTGGATTGACCCAACCTGGACCGTTAACCATTGACCAAAAAATGGAGTTCTTCTTTTGAATGTTCTCCATCTTTTATGTGTTTTAATATCTAGTATTTCAAAATAAATTAAATTAATTAAATGTCACCAAAGGGACCTCTTTATGTAGATTTATTTATTTTGAAATATTTGGATATTATTAAAGAAATACAATGATTGTGTTTAAATCTATGTGGAAAATATTTGACCCAAAGGAAGCTTATTTTTTTTATCAAATTATAGACACATGTGGTATTAAATATGTGATAAATTTTGGTGTTGTGCATGCATATAACATGTTTGTCCAAAGAAAGACATGTTGTTGGTAGGATTTTTTTTATCAATATTTACAAACCTTTCATTTAAGAGTATCATTTACAAATTGTTATTTCTGTCTAAAGACTAAATTTTAATGTTGTGTTTGGTGTCTTATACTGGCCCAATTTGTTTTATACTATTATGCCATGTCTGTTAATTGTGAGCTCGTTATTTTGTCCTAAATACAATAAATGGTACTTCTATATTTGCCAACTTAAACAATATTCTAGTGCGTAATGACACTAACTTCGGGAAATGGAAGGAGCACATTACCATTGTGCTTGGGTGTATGGATCTAGACTATGTGATTTGGTTAAAGAAACCTCCCACCCCTACTGACAGTAGTATTACAAAACAAAGGGCACTTTATGAGAAATAGGAGTATTCTAACTACATGAGTCTAATGATGATGAAACATTCTATTCCGGATACCATCAGAGGCGCAATGCCTAAGGAAAAAAATGCTAAGAGTTTCTTAAGCTAAATAGCATACCAATTCATTGGTAATGAAAAGGCCAAAATGAGCACCATTTTGTCTAAACTCATTTCAATGTGGTATAAAGGCAAAGGAAACAGAAGGGAGTATATCATGAAAATGTCCAATCTTGTTACAAGATTAAAGGCACTACAGTTAGAGTTGCCTGATGACATTCTCGTGCGCTTAGTCTTTATCTCTCTTCTTACACAATTCAATCCTTTTAAAATTAGTTACAACACTCAAAAGGAGAAATGGACTCTTAATGAGCTCATTGCCCAGTGTGTGCTAGAGAAAGAGAGATTGAAACAAGAGAAGATAGAAAGTGCTCACTTATGAACTTCTTCCAATGACAATGATGCCAACATGAAGAGGAAAAAGAACAATAAAGGAAAATGAGTTGTAGACAATGGGACTTCATAGCCTAAGGTGAAACAAAAAGTAGATAAGATCATCATTTGTTTCTTTTGCAAGAAAAATAGACATGTGAAAAAGGATTGTCCTAAGTATGCAAAATGGCTCGTCAAAAGGGGTAAACTTCTCAACTTTGCTTGTTTTAAAGTTAATTTGACCTTAGTACCAAATCATACTAGGTTGATAGATACAGGTACATCTACTCACATAAGTGTGATTATGCAGGGTTAATTGTTTAAGGAGTTGCTACCAACTGATGCTAAAAGATTTCAACTATGTGGGTGATGGCAACAAGGCTCCTATTGAGGTAGTTGGATTATTTATATTGTAGTTAGAATCTGATTATTATTTGGATTTGCATGAGACATTTTATGTACCGTCATTTAGACAGAATTTGATTCTATTCCTTGTTTGGACAAATTCAATTATTCTTATTCATTTGGAAATGGAAAGTTTAGTCTATTTCAATATTCAATTATTATTGGTACCAACTCTTTATTTGATAATCTATATAAATTGGATCTCATGCCTTGAAAATTATTAAAACTTTGCATGCAGCCAATTGTGGTATAAAACACAATTAATTAATGAGAATTCTTCCTTGTTGTGGCACAAGTGTTTAGGACATATTTCTAAACAAAGAATTCAAAGGCTTATGTCAGAAGGAATTTTTAGTTCCCTTGATTTTTCGGAGTTTGAAATATGTATTGAATGCATTAAAGGAAAACAAACAGATGTCAAAAAAGTTAGTGCCAACAGGAGTTCAAACGTCTTGGAATTAATTTATACTGATATTTGTGGTCCATTCCCTATGACTTCTTGGTATTTTCAATAGTATTTTATTAATTTCATAGAGGATTGTTCTCATTATGGGCACTTATACTTGATTTATGAGAAGTCTCAATCATTGGATGTTTTCAAATCCTATAAAGCTAAAGTTGGAAATCAGCTTGGAAAGAAAATTAAAGCCATTAAATCCGATCGTGGTGATAAGTACTATGGTAGATATGATAGATCATGTGAACAATGTCTAGGTCATTTTGTGAGATATTTGCAGGAATGTGGCATTGTTCCTTAGTACACCACGTTAGAGACTCCAAGTCAAAATGTTGTAGTTAAAAGATGAAACTGAACCTTAAAGGACATGGTTAGAAGTACGATAATTCATTCTTCTCTACTAGAATTGCTATAGGGAGAAGCCTTAAAGACTATAGTATATATTCTTAACCGAGTTTCAAGCAAAGTAGTAGCTAAAACCCCATATGAGCCATGAACTGGAAAGAAGCCTAGCATCAAGCATCTTCATTTGGGGTTGTCCAACTAAGGCTAGGCTATAAATGCTTATTGAAAGGAAATTGGACTCAAAAACAGTAAGTTGCTATTTTGTTGGATACTTAGAGAGATTAAGGGATTTCAAGTTTTATGATTCCTTGAGCAAATCCTTTTTCAATATAAGAAATGGAAAATTTCTTGAGAATGTTGAATGTAGTGGGAGTGCTAAACTCAAGAACATTGTGTTTGAAGAGGAATATATCCCTATTCCTACTATTGCAACTAATAATGATAAGGTAATTGCACCTATCATTATGCAAGATGCAAATACGGATAATCAACATACTCATGAGATATCTCTTGCTCATATTAAAGAATTCACTCCCACTCATGTAAAGGAGTAACAACAACTTCAATTGAAGGTGTCATTGAGGAGATCCACTAAGAAGAGGAGATCGATGATTTGGATTATTATATTGTGTATCTCCAAGAACATGAGTTTGATATAGGACTGGAAGATGATCCAATATCTTTTAGTCAAGTCAAACAATGTGTAAACTCCTAAACATGAATAGATGCCATGAAAGATGAGATAAAATCAATGGAAGACAATGGCGTTTAAGATCTTGTTGAATTGCCTAGAAGAACAAAACCAATTGGTTGTAAATGAATTTTCAAAACCAAACGGGATTCAAAAGGCAATATTGAAAGATATAAAACACATCTAGTCACCAAAGGTTCACATAAAAGGAAGGCATTGATTATAAAGGGACTTTCTCTCTAGTTTCATGAAAAATCATTTAGAATCATTATGATGCTTGTAGCTCATTATGATTTAGAGTTGCATAAAATGGATGTTAAAACTATGTTTCTCAATGGTGACATTGAAGAAACGATATACATGGTGCAACCAAAGAACTTTGAATCTAATGATTCAAAACATCTTGTGAACAAATTAAAGAAGTTCATCTATGGTTTAAAGTAAGCATCTTGTCAATGGTATCAGAAGTTTGATCAAGTGATTACCTCTTCTGGATTTAAGGAAATCACTATTAATCAATGTATTTAGCACAAGATCAATGGGAGCAAATTTACTCTTCTAGTGTTATACATCGATGATATTTTTCTAGCAAGTAGTGATACAGTCTTGTTGAATGAGACTAAGAGATTTCTTTAAAACAACTTTTAAATGAAAGATCTATGCATATTTTGTGTTAGCCATACAAATTCATCAAGATCGTTCTCATGGTATTCTTAGCTTATCACAAAAGACATATATTGATAAAGTGCTTAGTAGATTTAGTATGTAGGATTGTGTGCCAGGAGATACGCCCATTGCTAAGGGTGGTAAATTCAGTTTGCTTCAATGACCAAGGAACAAAATTGAGAAGAAAGAGATGGAGCAGATTCCTTATGCTTCAATACTAGAGAGAGTCTTGTATATGCTTAAGTTTGTATACGTCAGGATATTGCGTACATAGTTGGTATGCTTGGGAGATATTTAAGTAACCTAAGAATGGATCATTAGAGAGCAATTAAGAGGGTTATGTTTTCATGTTGGCTAGAGGAGCTGTGTCGTGGAAGTGTTAAAAAATCACTTATAGCTACTTCCACCATGGAAGTAGAATTTATAGCTTGTTATGAGGCATTGAATTAAGGAATATGACTACAAAATTTTATCACTGGACTGCGTATTGTTGATGGCATTAACAAACCATTGAGGATAAAGTGTGATAACAAAGCTGCAAAATTGCATGCTAAGAACAATAAAAGCTCGTCAAAATCGAAGCATATTAAATCAAGCTTTTTGGTTCTTAAGGAAAGGGTTCAGAGTCTTCAAGTGTCCATTGAACATATTAGTACAAACCTCATGATTGCGGATCCACTCACTAAGGGTTTGCCACCTAAAGTGTTTCATGAGCATGTAGCTCGTATGGGTGTGGTTCATCTTAGTGATATGCTAGTATAGTGGGAGTTTGTTAGTTGATGTTCATTTCTCATTGACATGTTTTTCTAATCAAACTTAAGTATTGTTCTTTCTTTATTGAAAACTCTAAAATAAAGTTATATTCTTTCAATTGCAATTTTGCATAAAGTTTGAAAGTGTGTTGTTTAAGTCTTTTGAGTTATAAAGATTGACCAGTTGGAAATAGGCATGTTAAGAACATTGCATGCAATTTCCTTGCTACACATCCACACTTGATTTATGTTGTTGTTTATATTGATATATGTGACCATTGATAGGTCTAGTTACTAAATATGTAATGGAGATCGCTTTGATCCTATATTGGTATAATGGATAGACTAGATCGTTTAGAAATGTTACTTGGTGAAGATAGCAAATATTGAACTCATAAAGTTTTTTAATAATGTACAATTAGAAAGTGGCATGTGTGGCCTAAATGGGAGATTGTTGGGAAATTATTAAAGTGGGATCACATGTGTTGATTAATTGTAAATTATTAGCTATCATTTTCGTTTAGCCCATTAAAGTGATCACATAAGGTTTTTTTTTTTATTTAAGATTAGGCATCTCATTAAGTATGGGGTTTAGTGTGTAGAGACCACTTGATTTTATTTTATTTTTATGATGGGCCAAAAATAAAATATAAATATAAATATAAATAGGTTGAGGTCCTTAGTCTAAACAACTTTTTTTTTTAGAGAATTTACTTATATCCCATCGTTGCATTAAATAAGGCTTTTATCTCTGGAGAAAAAAAGTTTAGATGTGGAAGACTACAACCTCATTCCATTGTGTCACAATGGATCTAGGTACGCTTCTGTGTCACAATGAGTTCACTTGTTGTCTTTGATTATGGTTGTTGTTGCTAGGTTTCAAGGGTTAGAGTTACTATGATTGGGAGGTTTGTTGGGATGGGACAAATAGATTTTATGTAAGGTATATACAGAGGTATGTTGGGCCATATCTAGTTGAATCATTATCAAATTAAAAAACAATCTAAAAGATTAAGATGAAAACTTAGTATATTGTCTTACAAAAGACCAATTAAAAGCTTTGAGTGTTTCAACTCTATCATCAAATTTTTCCTTCTATTCTTTTTAGTTCCTTCCAGATTTAAGCACCTTTTATTTCAAGTGACTTACCTTATCAAAGTAAACATTTAATTAAATTGTAATATTAAAACAAACTTTCATATAAGTGGAGACAAAGAAAAAAAAACATTATACTAGAAATCAATTATAATCAAATCACCTAAATGTTTATATATTTTAGAATTTAAATTTCTATAAGGTAATATATATATATATATATATATATATATATATATAAAGAGATGAATAGACACACTAATAATGAAATATGTGGAAACAAATTGAATGTCAATCATATTAAACCAATTTGTTTTTATCTATTTTGATTTGTTCCCATTTTTTCCCATATTTCTTTTCAACTATTACATTTTAAACTTGATAGAATTAATATATATATATATATATATATATATATATATATATATATATATATATATATATATAAATTTAAAATAACAATAATAAGAAAAAAAAAATGCAGTGCTCATTTAATTAAAAACAAAAAACCAACTTTTGCCTAAAGTTAAGAAATAGAATTGAAGGCATGAAGTAGTAGTAAATAATATATATATATATTTCATACTCACTATTAAATTTAATTATAATAATATAATAACAAAATATCACTATAAAACATCATTTCATGTCTTTAAAAACCTCCCTTAAGAGCAAACAAAAATAAACATTTTATGACTTAGAAAAGTGGAAATATCTCAAATTTAAACAAGCTTCATTTCCCAACTTCATCATTTAGGATTTGTTCTCTCTTCAACGAGCAAAGTATACTAAGTTTAAAAGAACAAATAAAGATAAATGAAATTCTTAATGCTCCTTTTAATGTGTTTCTTGTTTCCTATTTTTAAAAATATAAATAATAGTAAATTTCATATAAACTATAGTAAATGTTATAGAAAAGATATGAACTTACTCAACATAATATAAATTCCAAACGTTCATGATTTGGAGGGGAATAAGTTGAATTACTTATCCCTCAATTCACCACAAAAAATTATTTGATTCTTGAATTTTGAAGAATTTTTAAGATACATCATAAAAATCATTTATTCCCATTTAATGATTCCTAAAAGCATATTCATTCTTTACATGAACCTTTCTAGTTGATCCACTCTCTCTTATTTTCTTCTCATGTGTGTGGAAAACCTTATATCTAAAAATGTTTCCTCCAATTCTCTTTGAACACCTAGGAACAAGAAGATTTAATTGGAAATATCAACAAATTCTCACAAAGTTCAAATAAAATATATTTATTTAAATGTAATTAAAAAAAGAAGAAAAAAACTTCAAAATTTTTCAAAAGAAATTAAACGGGATGGGACGAGGTAGGTATGAAAAGAAATTTGCATACCTGGCCCACCCTATCCCATTTAATTTTTCTAATGAGACGGGGATGAAAATTATTTTAAATAGATGGGGGCGAGTTGGGATGAGGCAAATTGTCCTGTTGCCATTCCTAAATTTATTGGTAGCCTTGCAAATAATATTTTTAAAACTGATTGGATTGCCAACCACACACCTTCTCATTTTAATGTTAAAGTTCCTCATGGTTTAATTCATTTTGTTTTTTTAATGATAGCATGGATTGAGGTTGGATATTTAAAGATAGAAGGTCAAGGAAGTACGAGCAAGAGGTTGAACACTTCATTAATTTTCCAGTACAACATTATTAGAATCCAATTGTCATTTGTCGTCCATGCATTAGATGTGGAAACGTAATACCCTAACAAGTTTCAAGGACATATGTTTTTTAATGGTATTGATCAGAGTTACTATACATTGTATTGGCATGGAAAAGTAAGTCCTACTAGTGGACAACCAACTATGATGACACAACATTAATATAATTCATTAGATTGTGGTGATGTTGTCAATGGATTAGAAATGGTTCACATTACATAAGATGGGTGCATGACTAATTTAATGTCATTTAAAAAATTACTTGAAGATGCTAAAAAATCTTTATACCCTAGTTACTAAAAGTTCAACAAATTTTCTACATTCGTTAAATTGTACAACTTGAAAGCAAAATATGGGTGGTCAAATAAAAGATTTTTAGATTTACTCCAAATGTTAGGGGATGTGCTTCTTGTGAACAATAAGATGTTTTTATCCATGTACGAGGCTAAAAAAAAAAAAAAACCTTGAATGAGCTAAAAATAGAATATGAGAAGATACATGCATGTCCAAATGGCTACATACTTCGTAGGAATAAGTTGAAGGATGCATCTTCATATCCTACTTGTGGAATATCAAGGTGGGAGGTATATAAGACAAGAGTAAGACTACAAAGGTGTTACGGTACTTCTCGCCCATCCCTAGTTTAGGAGGATGTTTTAATCTCCAAAAACAATTAAAGACTTAAAATGGAATTCTCAAGAAAAAAAAAAATGATGGTCAACTTTGAGACCTAGTGGACTCCCTTGCATTGCATTAGTGAACCAAATGTGCCTAGAATTTGCCTCAAATTTGAGAAACCTTAGACTTATCATTTTAATAGATGGAATCAATCCTCATAGCTCTATGATGGCATAGTTGTTGGTCTATCATCACGATCACTTATAACCTTCCTCCTTGGTTATGCATGAAAAGGAAATTTATGATGTTATCCTTATTAATATCAATAGATGATTTGAAAACTTTGTGGAAGGTGGAAACATATAATGCACATAAACATGAGTTTTTCATGTTAAAGGTTGTTTTGTTATGGATAATTAAAGATTTCCTTACATATGACAACTCATGTAGTTGCACTATTAAGGGATATTATGTTTGTCTAATATATAATGTAAAAACATGTTCATATAGGCTAAAGCATGGGAATAAAAACTCATATACTGGTTACAGAAGATTTCTTTGATGCAAACAATCCATATACAAAGCAAAAGAAGACCTTTAATGGCGAAGAAGAAAAACTTACCTCCAACACAACTTATTCGAGAAGAAATATTGAGAAAGGTTGATATGATTCACAACTCATGGGGAAAAAAGAAAAATATATAAACAAGAGAAATGAACTATTAATCCTACAAGTTATTTGAAAAATAAGTCCATATTTTTTTAAGCTTGAACACTAGAGATATTTTTATGTCAATCACAACTTGGATGTCATGCATATTGAAAAGAATGTATGTGAGAGCATCGTTGGAACTTTGCTTAACAGTCTAAGTAAAATAAGGTATGAACTCACTTCGTGACTTGATCTTGTCAAAATGGGCATAAGGCTTGAATTAGCACCAAGGGTTAGGCTAAATCAAACTTATCTTCCCCTTCCACGTTATACACTTAGTAGAATGGGAAAAAAAATGCATTATTGCAAAGTTCAGCTAATTTGAAGGTTCCTAAAGGTTATTGAACAAACTTTAAAAACCTTGTGTCTATGAAAGAGCTAAAACTCAATGGTCTCAAGTCCCATGATTATCATAAACTTACACAACATCTATTGCCAATAGTAATTAGATTTATGTTACCTAAGCATGTCAAATATGTCATTACGGAATTATACTTCTTTTTAAAAGCAATTTGTGCCAAGGCAATAGATGTGTGTCAAGATTGAATGTTGCAATAGGGCAAAGTGGTCACTTTGTGCTTACTTGAGAAGTATTTCCCACCTTCTCAAATAATTATACTTGAGAAGTATACTTATTATTATTGACTTGGGGTTGTATTTAAGTTATTTATGAGATATGTTTTCTATTGCTTTTACTATGATTATTTCTTAGAGCAGTCAAATATTTTGGAACACTTTTCTTTTTCATTTTAAATTGATATATACTTGGGAGTTGCTTCTTCTTCTTTTCTTTTTTTATTTGTTAACTAATAGTACAAATATTTTTTAGTTTATATATAAGCATTAATTCATTCTTCGTAACTATATTTCAAGAAGTTTTCTCGATAAATGTATTACAAAATGAATTTAATGGGACTATTGTGGATCACTCTCAAACATACCTCAGTGCAATTCAAGTCATTTTAAGAGCTATCTATAATTCATGATAACATTAAATGGCTAAACTTGGGTATATTTTTCAAGTCATGAGACATAATAATAGAACATTTGACTAATGATCCTATAAATCTAACTACTTCAGAGAGAAATAGGAAAAATAATCTAAAAAAAAAAAAATATTTATAATATTTTTTTTTTTTTTAAGAAATCTACATTTCTGTAATACTTTTAAAACTATACGTGTTTTAAGTTTGAAAAGGGAAAGAAAAAAATTATAAAAGGAAATTTATTTTTAATGGGGATATCTATTTAAATCTATCCAATTTAAATTACTGTTCCAGAAGGCCCAGCTAAAACTAGGCCCACTACTAGTCAATATGGGCAGCCCAATTAGTTCCAGGTTGGGCTATTTTTTCAAATAAGCAAAATAACGTTTAAGGTATAGTTGCTATCCCTAAAGTATTTTAATGTTTTTTTTCATATGCACTCATTTCCTACAAAAGGGACAAAAATATGCCTTACTTTCAATGTCCTTTGTTCTTTGCCTACTTAGATTAAATGGCCACCTACATTAAAAAACAATTAGATGGTGTCATTCCAATTGTCTTTAATTAATAATAGAAATCTATCTACATGAGTGAGGATAAAAAGATACAATAGTCATTAAAAATAATTCAAATTTAAAATAGTCCTTGATACTCATTATGCTAATATTATGTTAAACTATCAAGTTTACCCAAAAAATCTTAAGTAATAATATTACAAAATAACTTAGGCTATATCCTTAGCAATTAAGAAAGAAAAACAACATGTAATAAAAATTTGAAAATGATATATAATTTAAAAAATGTGAGACAAACTAAAAGAAAAGTGAGTAAAAAATTTGAGTTTCAAATTATATAAAGTTTAATTTGTAATGATCATTTATCCAAGAATGACTCCGAGCAATGGATTAGTAGTTAGAAAACTAAAAATTCTATTTGTTTAGAGAGTGCTCCAAGGTGAGGTGAGAATGACATGGTTTTAACGGTATAAGAGCAATATATCTTTATAATATATCTTATTTCTTATATTTTTCTTTTTGAATTTAGAAAAACATGAAAATGTGTTACCCCTTAAATCTTAAAAATAAAATAAAATAAAACATAATATAATAAAAATATATTAATTATTTTTTTACACATCTTAAAAATTAATCTCCTGAATCTATATTTTCTTTTTCTTTTTCATTTGATGATTTAAATATTTGTATTCCTCATCACTAATTAACATCCAAATATGACCATAAATACTGAAATCAAGTAAATAAATACCATATCATGTTAATTATCTAATAGTTTAAGCTTTTGGTTAAATCAGTAATTTAGAGGGTATTTGATAAATTAATTTAATGACTTAAAGTGATTTACTAATTTAACTTAAGTTATTAAGTAGATTAAGTATGTTTGATAAAATTACTTAATATCATAACTTAAAGTTTAAAAATGATTTTAAGTATTGATTCAAAATAGTTCATTTACTCTTAATCCTTTTTTTTTTTTTTTTGTCTTATTTATCTACATTTAATGATAATATATTTAACAACCATGACTTCAAATCCATGACTCATTTTTTCTAATAAATATTTTAAGGTTATTTTATAAATTTATAATACTTTAATATGAATATTTAATAAATAAATTTATTATTTAAAATTAATGAAAATAAATATTAGTTAATTTTTTTAATAATAAACACTAATTATAACTAATAGGGTAAATATGTCAATTTAATAGCTTAAAATTTATTTTAAGCTAATTTTATCAAATAGCCTTAATACTTAAAGTAAAAAATAAATAATAAATTTTAAGTTAACAACTTAAGAACAATTTAACTTAAAGTCAATTTAAATCATTAAATAATAATTATTAAGTTTTACCAAGCCACCTAATATACGGATTTTCCTCTTTTTTTTTTTTTTTTTAACTCATTTTTACTAATTGATGAGCTCACATACCAACATTGAAGATGTATACTCTCAATGATTAGCGTTCTCAAAGCTTCAATCCAACGTGTTGGTTTAAGATAAATTTTTTTTTCTTATTTATTGAGTTATTCATAAGTCTAAAGAAGGTCGCTAGGGAGGCTAGGTGGTAGGGCGTTTGTGGCTTTCGTTAAGGTTATTCATTTGATATATTGTTGGTTCATAATAACTTATTATCGAAACTTTTGGGTTAAATAGTAGCTTAAGACAGAAACAAAATTGGTCAAATTATTTTATCAAAATTTTCCCTCAGTTCTTTTGTCACCGATCAAAATCCAAACCAATTATCAAAATTATTTTGGTAAAGATTACACTTGATTATTTTACTGCCCAGTGAAAATCCAAACCCCAAAAAAAAGAAAAAAAAAAACAAAACAAAAACAAAAAGGAATAGGAATGAAAAGAAAAACATTTGATGACAACAAATAGTGATTTGAGGCATTAGGTCAAGTTTTAGACTTATATATTTATTTATTGTAATTGTTAAATCCCCATAAATAATTAAGAAATTTTAGGAACATGAAAAGTGAAATGAAAATTTATTTGCTTCCCTAGAATATATAGATTTAATTTTAAAGTTTTAAAAATAAAATAATGATAATTAAATATTATTGCCAAAAACTTAACACTTAGGATGGGTATTTCTAATGTAATATGATTGAACTAAAATTTAAAAATAAATAAAATCTCTCAGAAATTCTTTTTAAATAGTTTTACTTGTTTTTTCCTTTTTATTTTATGTTTACCCTTTTTTTCCTTGTGTTGTAAAACAATTTTTGTTTTATTATAACTTTTTTATTGAATTTTATTTTCAGAAAAAAATAATTATTTTATGTATTAAATGATTTTTAATGGTAGCTTTTCTTAGTTTTAATTAATTAATTTATTTTTTAACTTTTACAACTTAACTATGTAATAATATCAAATGATGTGCTCCTTAGTTTTTAGTAATGCAATGTTATTTAATTATTTATATCAAATAATTTAATTTTTATTTGTTGAAATATTAACAAATTTATCAAGTTTTCACTAACCACTTATATTTTTGTGATATATGACTCCATTGAAATTTAACTGTCACTTATGTGATAGTGTAGTGTTTCTATTATCTTATATAATAAATCATTTTTAAATATAAACTTTAATTTCAACTATGTGTTATTTAGTTACTTAAAAAATCTCCAAACTTATTAGAGAATTTATCGAATTCTTTGAAGAATTTCTATTACTCAAATTATTGAAATTTTCTATTAAATTTTCTTATTATTTTTGTAATTCTTTTTTAAAAAAAATTCATTGTCCTTGATATTTTTTATACTCTCAATATTTCCAATATTTAATGAGAAAAGTGGGTTTTGACTCACTAATTTGAAAAAATATATAGAAAAATGGACCTTAATTTTTATAAATCAATTTTATCTTTATCAATTTAAAAATATTTTAAAATGTATGCATTTTTTCACAAAGTTAGATAATTATTTTCTAAAATAACCTTGTCATATTAATAACGCAAATTGACAATTCTTTTTACTTGAGAACTGATTTGAGATCAATTAAATAAGAAATTTTAAAAATTAAAAATACAATTTAAAAAAAACTTTAAAGCTAAAAATATAAAAATAAAATATTAACTTCCACTTTGCTAAATCATAGTGGTATAAAATATAGATTTGAGAAAGAGTTGGAAATATAATGGGAGTCAATATATATATATATATATATATATATATATATATATATTTTTAAAGTTTTTTTGGTTTTAATTGCATTTAATTTTTTATTTTGTTGGTTTTAATTGTATTTAATTTTTAAGTATTTTAGTTTTAATTGTATTTTTAATTTTTAATTTTTTTTATTTTATTATTAATGTCAACTACCAAAATTTTTATTAATTTTAATATATATATATATATATATATATATATATATATATATATATATATATATATATATATATAAAGATGAGAAGATGAGTGGATTTATATAATACAAGATATAAAATCATTATTAATTAGGGAATTAGAAAGATTTTATTTACCACTCAAAGATCCTAAAGAATTTTTCCAAAATGATTTGTAGTTCATTTTATATAATAAAAAAATTATAATTATTATAAAATATGACATTATGTACTACTATGGTAACTTGTGGATGATAATTTATAAATATATTTTATAACTCCCTATAAAATAAAGGGACCTCTAATGAAATTCCATTGAGTTTTCTCGTGCATTTTATCCTCTCTTTTTGTCTTCTTCTTCCACTTTTGTAACACGTTATCAACATGATAGTCTCTACAAAAGAAATAGAAAGATTTTTCTCTCTTCAGAGAAATAGAAAATCGTTTTCCTCTTCATAGAAATAGAAAGACTATTCTATTTTCTGTCTTACAAAAAAGTATTTCATAAACTTATATCATAATTTTCTATTTTATTTATACACATGATAAAATTACCGTTTGATTTTATATTTCAATTTTTTTTATTTGAATACATAAATATGTGCAATCCTTATAACTAGAAGTTATGGAGTAAAATATAAATATTATGGGGTAATTTACAGAATTACAAAAACATGGCTAGAAGTTATGTATATGATCCCTAATTATCTATTTTTAATTATACAATATAATTGAAAGTTATACCAAACAATATTATATAACCAGAAGGTATAAAAGTAAATAGTTCATAACCTGAAGGTATGTATTAATTTGCACATTTCTATTATGACAAAATAATCATAGCTCGAAGCTATGAAAGAGAATATATATATATATATATATATATATTTGATCTTAATTCTTATTTCGTGTTTATACTTTTTACCATCTTTTTTGATAAATTTTAGGTCATTATATTTTTAGATATTATTTGCTTGAAATATTGTTAAAGCATTTTATTAATTTATTCATAGTTTATCCCAATAAATTGAAATATTTTTTTTATTAATATAGTTTTTCAGATAATGTCAAACCTTACAAAACTCGAATTTGTTGCCCTCGATATTTCGGGCAAGAACTACTTATCTTAGGTTCTAGATGCTGAAATTCATCTAGATGTGATGACTCTTGGAAATACCATTAAAGAAGAAAATGGAGCATACCTATAGGATCTTGCCAAAGCTTTAATATTCCTATGCCATCACATTGATGAAGGATTAAGAGGGGAATACCTTACAATCAAAGATCCCCTCATTCTTTGGAATAATATAAAAAAAATGATATGACCACCAAAAGATTGTAATCCTTCCAAAAGCACACTATGATTGGATGCACTTAAGATTACAGGATTTCAGACCTGTTAGTGACTACAACTCACTTTATTCAAAATTAGCTCCCAATTAAAATTATGTGGAGAAAAAGTCATTGAAGAAGATATGCTTGAAAAAATATTTATGACTTTCCATGCCTCGAATGTATTCCTACAATAGCAATATCAAGAGCATCGTTTCCCTAAATATTTAGAATTGATCTCATATATTCTTGAGGCTAAACAAAATAATGAGCTTTTATTGAAAAACCATCAATCTCGTCCTACTGGGTCTATGTCATTGCCTGAAGCCAATGCCACAAATATCTACACTCCTGGACATGGGCAAGGACATGGATATGGACAAGGCCAAGGTAGAGGACATGGTCGCAGTTGTGGTAGACACAATTCTTATCATTGCAGTGGTTCTCAAAGTAAAAAAAAAAACAATTCAAACCACCATAAGTGGAATAATTTGGAGGCACAACCTAAAAAAAGGATAGAACCACAAAGTAAACATGCTCATGAGAATGAATGTTATAAATACCGTATGAAAGGACACTAATCACGTATTTGTCTTACTTCAAAGCATTTGATTGACCTTTATCAAGCCTCAATAAAAGGAAAAGAAAAAGGAGTTGAAATGAACTTTATTGATGGTGATGGTTAAGTGGAGTTAACCCACTTAGATGTTTCAGACTTCTTTAAGGATTCTAATGGGAAAATTGACCATCTAATTGGTGATGGAAATGTTTGTTATGATTAAATGTTATTCTTTGCAAGTAGTTTTATTTTGTTATCATCTTTTGAACACATTGTTTCTTATCTAAATGTTATTTCACAATTTCTTATCTAAATTCTTTTCTTTATTTATACTTGAAGATACATAGATATCTCTCATACCTTGATACATCATACGACATCTAATGTAGATGCATACATGTCCTGAAAATTGTGCCACAACACACACAATCCTTTAGGATAAAAAAAATATTTTTCCAACTTATTGTTGGTTAAGTCTAATCTTAATACAATATCAGGTCTTGTAGACTTTATTCAAGGCTCTGGAATAGCAACTATTATTTTACCTAGTGGAACTAAAATGCTCATTAATAATGCTCTTTATTATGCTAAATCCAAGTGAAATCTTCTTAGTTTGAAGGATATTCGCTGAAATGGATATCACATTAAAACTATGAATAATGGTAGTAATGAATACCTTCTCACTACTTCAGTCATTTTTGGGGGGGAAAAACATATGTGGGAAAAGCTTCCCTCTCATTCATTTGGGTTATATCAAGCAATCATTAGACCCATTGAGTCATATGCTGTCATGAACCAGAAGTTTTGTGACTCAAAAACTTTTATGATTTGGCATGAATGTCTTGGTCATTCGGGATTATCTATGATGCATTGTATCATCAACAATTCTTTTGGGCATCCCTTGAAGAACTAGAAGATTTCGATGCCCAATGATTACAATTGTGTTGCTTCTCACAAGGTAATTAATTATTAAACCATCATTTACCAAGGTTGAATATGAATGACCAACCTTTCTAGAATGCATTCAAGGTGATATTTGTGGACCTATTCATCCACCTAGTGGACCTTTTCGTTATTTTATTGTTTTAATTGATGCATCAAGTTGTTGGTCTCATATTTGTCTTTTTTCAACTAGAAACGTTTCCTTCACTCGGTTACTTGCTCAAATAATTTGACTCAAGGCACAATTCCCTTATTACCCTATCAAGACAATTTGTCTTGATAATGTTGGTGAATTTTTCTCTCAGACTTTTCTTGATTATTGTATGTCGGTTGGTATTGATGTTCAACGTCTTGTTGCTCATATCCACACTTAGAATGGATTAGTTGAATCTCTTATTAAGTGTTTGCAACTGATTGCAAGACCTTTACTCTTGAGAACTAAATTACCTTTGTCTGCTTGGGGACATGATATTCTTCATGTTGTTGCTTTAATTCGGATTCGTCCTACAACTAATCATGAATGCTCACCTTTATAATTTGTTTTAAGCTCCCAATCAAATATTTCATATTTACGTATATTTGGTTGTGCAGTCTATGTTCCCATAGCTCTACCTCAACGTTCTAAGTTAGGTCCTGAACGTCAACTTGGTATATATGTTGGTTTTAATTCTCCCTCCATTATCTGTTATCTTGAATCTTTAATAGGAGATGTTTTTACTACTTGCTTCGCTGATTGTCATTTTGATGAAAATATCTTCCCGCCATTAAGGGAAGGCAAGTCAATTCTAGAAGAATGTTGAGACATTACATGGTATGTATCGTCCTTATCTCCTCTTGATCCCTGTACAGGTAGTGGGATCTAGAAGTTTAGAGAATTATTTGTTTGCAAGGACTTGTAAATTAGTTACCTGATGCTTTCACATATATAAAAAGGTAACAATATTACTCGTATCGGCTATGAATACCCCGACACATATTGATGTCCCTCAAAGACAATTGGAGAATGCAATAGCAAGTGAACCTAAGACACGGTTGAAACATGGTGGACCTATTGGCTTGAAGGATTCAATCCCTAGAAAAAAAAAACAACATATGAAAAGTTTGGTACTCTTGAAGAGCTTACAAATATGAAAGGGTTAAATGATGAAACTGAACTTAGTAAACAATTAGACCCTAAAGAGGCACAAATTCATCAAATACTAGTATCTAGAACTGAAAGGGTCTTAATGAGTCACACGGGAGAAACAAGGAACCATAGTGACATCATCATAGATAATAAATTTGCATTCCAAGTAGCTATGGACATCATGAGAAATGATGAAGATCAAGAACCACAAATTGTGGATGAATGTCGAAAAATGAATGATTGGCCAAAATAAAAAGAAGCAATCAAAATAGAGCTAAACTTGTTAGCAAAACGAGAGGTATTTGGGCCTATAGTTCAAACACTTAGAAACATAAAGCTTGTTGGATATTAATGGGTCTTTTGTGAGAAAGTGAAATGAGAATAATAAAATTGTAATATATAAAGCATGACTAGTTGTTAAGGTTTCTCTCAAAGACCTGGTATAGACTATGAGGAAACTTATTCCCCTATAATGGACGCAATCACATTTCGATACTTGAAAAGTTTTACAGTCTCTGAAGGACTAGATATGCATCTCCTGGACGTTGTTACAACTTATCTATATGGGTCTATAGATACTAGTATATATATGAAAGTCCTTGAAGGATTCAAATAGCCTAAAGCAACTAATCCAAAGCCTTGAAACATGTACTCAATCAAAATGCAAAGATTTCTATATAGATTAAAGCAATCCAAACGCATGTGGTATAATCATTTGAGTGAGTATCTATTAAAAGAAGGATATGTGAATAATCCAATTTGCCCATGTGTTTTTATCAAGAAATTGGAAATTGGGCTTACAATAATTGCAGAAGAAATTTGAAATGAAAGATTTGGGAAAAACAAAATATTATCTTAGCTTACAGATCGAGCATTGTTCAAATGGAATATTAATCCATCAATCCACATATATAGAGAAAGTATTAAAACGATTTTATATGGACAAATCACATCCACTTAATTCCCCCATGGTTCTTCGTTCACTTAAAGTGAATAAAGACCTATTTTGTCCTAAAGAAGAAAATGAAGAATTGCTTGGTCCAAAAGTACCATATCTCAGTGCAATCGGTGCACTGATGTATCTTACAAATTGTATTAGACAAAACATAACATTTTTAATCACCTTGCTAACAAGATACAATTCTGCCCTAACTAGAAGGCATTGTAGTGGGATTAAACATATATTGCGATACTTCCGTGGAACAAGTGACATGGGCTTATATTATTCAAAAGAATCAAAATTGTAATTGATTAGGTATGCTGATGCAAGATATCTTTTAGATCCCCATAAAGCTTGATCCCAAACGGGATATGTCTTTACTAATAGTGGTACAACAATATCTTGGAGATCAATTAAGCAAACAATGGTAGCCACCTCTTCAAATCATTTAGAAATTCTTGCGATTCATGAAGTAAGTTGTGAATGTATATGACTAAGGTCAACGATTCAACATTTTCAAGAAACATGTGGACTACCTTTTATCACAGGCAATGCAACCAAATTACATTAAGATAATGCTACTTGTATTGCACAAATTAAATGAGGATTCATCAAAGGTGACAGAACTAAGCATATCTCTCCTAAATTCTTCTATACCCATGAGCTTTAGGAGAAAGGTGAAATTGAAGTTCAATAGATTCGGTAATGCAATAATCTAGCAGATGTATTCACAAAGGCATTACCCTCGACCACTTTGAAAAGGTTAAGGTATGATATCAGAATGTGAAGATTAAGAGATCTACCAATTGAAAAGTTGAAGAAATCATAATCATGGCTACAAGAGGGGGATAAAGCTAATATGGATACACTGCACTTTTCTTTCCTTCGTCCAGGTTTTGTCCTACTAGGTTTTACTGACAAGGTTTTTAACGAGGCAGTTACCATATCCTTATGATCATCCAAGGGGGAGTGTTATAAAATATGAGATTCTATACCACTATGGTAACTTGTGGATGATCATCCATAAATATCTTTTGTAATTTCCTATAAAATGGAGGGACCCCTAATGAAATTCCATTGAGTTTTCTTGTGCATTTTATCCTCTCTTTCTGTCTTCTTTTGCTTCTATTTTTATAACAACAATATATTTATTTGTAAAATACTTTTATCAAATTAAAATGATAAATTAATTTTTTGATAAGTTTATTTAATATTATCAAGTAAAAGAGTATTTCAGGAAAAGAAAAGTGGGTTTTGACTCACTAATTTTTGAAAAATATATATAAAAAAAATGAAAATTAACTTTTATATTTTCAAATTTATGAGTCAAAACCCACTTTTCCCATATTTAATTATCATTACTAATACTTAAAATTATTTAATTTTATGAATAATAAAGAATATCATTAATTACTTTACAATTTATATACATTGAGTATAATATACATACATCAATGTTGCCGTAGGTGTTTCGATCAATACTATAAATCTATCGATATTTCCATCAATGTTTCCGTTAGAGGCTCAATTCATGATTCAAGTATGCTGAATGAAATACAGTAAGAAATAAATTGACTTTTGTTAGAGTACAAGTTTAGGTGAAATTGGCCGTCCATACCATATTTATTTTATAAGCAAAAGGTCGTAAGGCAGTTGAACATCGAATATCAAAGTTTACTAACTTTTCTTGCACGTATTGATAATTTCCCACTGCATGCCTCTTTTGGCTTCCCAACAAATGAGGTGAAAGCAAATAAAACAGCTTTCAACAAAGCACTTATTTGAGCTCGAGAAAATCACCATTTAAAGTTCGGTTAGGATGGATGGTCACCCCCAATAGCTCTAAAAAAGTTTCAAAACTAGGGCTCTAGAAGATATATAGATACCCTACGTTTAGATCAATAAGATGCTATCTGAGACCATCCTACACGACATACATTAATATTGCTGAGGCCCAAAGGCTTCCTTGAACCGGACTATAGAATCTTTTTCCATGACAACTATAATGGAATTATTCGAGAAAGATTTACTTTTCTAGACCCTTATCTATCCGTCTAGGTGGTAGGAACATGAAAGAAGAGGTTTTTCTTTTCTTTTTTTTTTGATAAAATAAGTAGCTACCTATTATTGCATGGCGTAGAGTGACCTTGAAGCTTTCCTTTTTTTCTTTGTCTTTTGGGTGTGTTCTTGTTTGAGCTTATATTAAGTTGTAGCACAATAGTGATCTTGAAGGTTTCTCTTGTCTTTTGATGTTTAAAAAGCTTTATTGTTGTTGTATAATTGACAGGGATTTTCCACGTGACAATGGCATTGATGAAGTTGATCCATGATCCATGGGCAACAAATCGATCAAATGATGCATAATTGATTAATAAAAACAAACCATGAGATCGATCCATAGAGGCATATCTGTTTCCATAGTCAGAACCTAGATTCAAACAAGGGGTCTTGATCAAACTTAGGTTGAATTAACAATCGAAACTTAACTAAACAACGATTTCATTAGGATGGAAATCATCAATATTAGTTAGTCCTTTTGCATCATGTACTTAGGAAATGCCGATTGAATTTTCGAGTCCTTTTTCTATTGATTGCAAAAATTTAATGATTACTACATACATCACAGATAAATTTCTTAAGAGAATCAGTTTCAATGTTCAACTTTGAATTTTGTTATACGAATAGATAAATAAAAATATACTAATGTAAAACTGCTCATATTTTCAAAGGTTTCCCAAGTTAGTAAGTACCTACCTCATCACTCCATTTGGTTGCATTCCTTTATTAAACCATAATATAACATCGTGTTCTTTACCTGGCAAAAGAGCTCATGCACACGTCTCTCCCGCATTTGGGAAAAGTCCAAAAAATCAGTAACTTGTAAAGCCTATGTATGATAATAGCCTTCCTGATTACTCAATATGTTACTTGTTTCTTTTCAACGACGAAGTAGGCCTTTCTGTTTTCTCATGTTGACTTTGAGAGAAAAATGTGAGTTAGGTAGGAGATGCCCTATGTACCAAATTTTCACTTCCTTATATATTTTGATTCTAATATTCCCACTTTCACTTTGGCCTTTACCAAGCTTTCTGCCGGGCCCTGAATTCACCTTTGGCATTTTTTATTTTAATGCTATTGTCATCATTTGGTCAATAAAGTTAGTAGCTAGACACATAAAAATGTTATTCCAACAGACACATCATTTGGTATTATTGGTAATTTCTTTGAAGGTATAATTCAATCCTATCTCTTCTGTTTCTCTAAGTTCACTCAATGAGATTTTGAAAGTCATGCTCCTTTGAACTTTAGTCGATTCATTAATATGACATGAAGTTCAGCTCTCTCAATGAATTCATTTCCTCATTCTGATGTCATTTTTCTCATTCTTGCAGTTAAATTTCGAATTCATTTGATTGTATGAACTTCTAAATTCTAAACCAAGTACTAAATATATTGATTGTGGATTAATAGTGAACTTAAAAATTTTTCTTCTGGATCCTACTAGAGAAAATCCTAAACAATCATATATACATTACTTCCTACTTCTTTGAAAATCTAAATCCAAACTAACCATTTTAGTTAAAGTGTGCATGCCTTAATTTTGCGTGTATGGTTGATTAGGTAAAATTACTGAAGAAAAAGTAGAAAAGCCTGCCTACTTAAAAGTATACTCATGCTTACCATAATAGTCAAATAAGTAACTTTGGGATCATCTCCCTCCCTCTCTCTGATATATCAGGTCAGTTATAATAGTTTGTAATGGGATTCTAAGTTCTACCACAATGATTTTTTAGTTTCACTATGAAAATATCAACTATGATGTGTATGCGAAGTAATCTATGCCAGGGACATGGACATTTGATTCTGATCTCAAGCATTATTAGTCTGGATCAATATGCCAAAAGGCCTAGAATTGATAGAAGAGATCAAGGTAGACTTACTAAATTATGTTGAGTCTTAAAGCACTAGAGCAAGCCCAGTAGCTAGGTGGTGAAATCCAATTATGTAGAGATCATTAGATGGTTCATTGTCTTCCATACCAGTGGTGTTGCTCTAAGAGGAGCACTATCTAATTATTAGAATTAGTCACATACATTTTCTATTCAAAATGAAAAATGATCAGGGTGCATGCAGTGCATATATTATTCAAGAAAATCATGTACATGTTTAGTTTAGATATGGTGATTTGACTCTAATCAAATTGTGTAAAAAGGGAAAAATCTTCTTGACAAGATTTTCCCCCAAAAAGGAAGAAAGACAGAATTAATTTGCTAATGACCACAATATTCTTTGCTTGAGGGAGTGAAACCATTCCTCAATGCTTCTCCAAACAATATTTTCCTGAAGGTTTAAAAGAAAAGAGGAAAGGACTATATGGATACAAGAGCATTTAGTAGCAAAAGAGCCTAATGTGGTTACAATGGAAAGAATAGTTCGAATGAAGCATATGCCAATAAGTCAATTTCCTCTATTTAATTTCTTTGTTGTGATCATGTCTACTTCGCTAAGGAATCAACACTCCTAACTTCACTGAAAAGCATTGAATTATATATGTTCTTATCTTCACCAACTGATTTCCTTTGTCTTATTCACTTCTATAAATTAATTCCTTCAGAAATCCTTTGTGCAGCATAGAAGAGGAAAAAGAGCTAGCATATTCATTGCCAAACAATGTTGCTCAGCAAAAAAAATTTCCTCTGCTATATTTTAGCTTTTCTTCTGTTTGATGGACTCCTCCATTGCCATGCTCGGCATTATTATCGGTTCATTGTAAGTAATATGATCTTCACAAATGCATTATCCACTGATCAATCTGCAATTAGAATTGTATATGATTAAGTTTTCACCTCTTGTAGAGTATGCTTCTATCTATGCATTTATGTGCCTTTATCACATTTTGTTTATACATAAATACCCGAACTCAAATGCATTGCGTATTACTGTAGGTGAAAGAAGCTCCATACACGAGGCTCTGCAGCACAAAGAACATCTTAACTGTGAACGGGGAATTTCCAGGCCCGACTATACGACTTTATGCTGGAGAAACAATCACAGTCGATGTTTATAACAAGGCCAAAGATAATATCACCATTCACTGGTATGGCTCAATTTACCAAGGCTAGCTAGAGGTGGTGGTGTATTAATATAATTTGCTTCATTTTCAACACAATGATGCTAATGCTCATCCATATCATTATAAGGCATAGTATAGCTCCAGAGAGCATGACAAGTATATGCTTTTGCAGGCATGGAGTCAAAATGCCAAGGTACCCATGGACAGATGGTCCTGAATATATCACACAGTGCCCAATTCAACCAGGTTCAAAATTTACCCAAAAGCTCATACTTACAACGGAGGAAGGGACGTTATGGTGGCATGCTCACAGTGAATGGTCACGAGCCACTGTGTATGGTGCTATCATTGCCTATCCCAAGCCCGGAACCAGCTATCCTTATCCAAAACCTCATGCAGAAGTGCCCATCATATTAGGTACTAAAGAAAATAAAATTAAGCCATTGATTGATTGTATATAGGATTTTGATGGAATCATCTTGTTTTATTGATTGGTAGGAGAGTGGTGGAAGCAAGATATAACCGCTGTTTATGAGGGATTTCTTGCAACAGGAGGAGACCCTAATGTCTCTGATGCCTTCACTATCAATGGTCAGCCTGGTGACCTCTATCCATGTTCAAAACCAGGTGTGTACAAGTCTCCTTAACATATATTTGGAAATCCAAGACTACTGGCAGTTTAGAATGGCTAATTAGAATATTCTAGCTAATTTATTTGCCAGATGATTGTGAGACTTTTAACCCAAAACTTGTAGCACTTTACCCATATAGACTGAATATTTGTTTTATGCAAAAGGTGTACAAAATAAACTTGATTAATTTTCTTCAAAGACTGGGAAAGAACAGCTATCGTGCCTTCCCCATCTTCAAATGAAAATATTATATTTTTTATAGACCTAAAGGTTCCCGCCTGCGTGCATGCTTAATTAATTCCCATCTTGGACTCTTCCCCTCTTGGTTTATGCAGTTCCCAGACGAGGGAGCTTCAATATTTAATTAAACACTGCAAAAAACTATCAAATGAAATGTTGATTAACTTTTGAAATGAAGAAGCAAGAGATAGTTCACTAATTTGTTCTATCAATCATGGCAGTTATTGAAAACTTTATAGTTTCTAAGTTTCCTTTCAGTGCTTTATCCTGCCTTAATCTCCTCTTATTTGCAGACACAATCAGGCTATATGTGGATCATGGAAAGACGTATCTACTCCGCATGGTCAACGCTGCACTGAATGACATTCTCTTTTTCGGCATTTCTGGACATCAGATAACGGTGGTTGGAGCAGATGGTAGCTACACTAAGCCATTGACAAGAGATTTCGTTGTAATAGGCTCTGGAAATACCCTTGATGTCTTGTTCCATGCCAACCAAAAGCCCGACAAGTATTACATGGCCGCTAGAGCTTACTCCACTGCTCCTCTGGTCCCTTTTGATAACACAACCACAACAGCTATTGTCCAGTACAATGGAAACTACTCTTCATCTTCATCTCCTTCCTTGCCTTATCTTCCCAATTATAATGACACAAATGCATCATTTAACTTCAGTGCTAGTGTTAGAAGCTTAGCAAGTGAGGAATACCCAGTAAGTGTTCCTTTACATGTTACTACTCAAATAATTTCCACTGTCTCCGTGAACACATTTCCATGTGGCTTTAACGAAACATGCCTCGGGACGAACGGGACTCGATTCAGTGCAAGCATGAATAACATAAGCTTTCTACTCCCCTCGATTGACATACTCCAGGCTTACTATGGTCATCTCAAGGGGGTGTTTGGGGGCAGTTTTCCAAAATTTCCACCATTTATATTCAATTTTACAGCGCAGTATCTGCCAATGATTCTAGAGATACCGAAAGTGGGGACAGAGGTGTATTTCCTGGATTATAACTCCACAGTGGAGTTTGTTCTGCAAGGAACAAATCTGGTTTCAGGTATAGATCACCCGATACATCTACATGGATACAGCTTTTATGTTGTTGGACTGGGACTGGGGAATTTCGACCCCAAGAAGGACCCTCTGCAGTATAATCTAATTGACCCTCCTTTTCTGAACACTGTCACTGTCCCTAAGAATGGCTGGGCTGCCATCAGATTCCAGGCAAACAACCCAGGTAAGTGAAATCAATGGCTTCAACATATACTGCTACCATTACTACAATACTTGATGTGTTGCTCTCTTTCTTCCGTACAGGAGTCTGGTTCATGCACTGCCACTTAGAGCGTCACCTTACGTGGGGTATGGAAATGGTGTTCATAGTAAAAGATGGCCACAGACCAGAGGACCGTCTACTTCCTCCACCGCCAGACATGCCTCCGTGTTAAAACTGCCCGTTAATTTTCCCCGGACTTTCTTCGCTCTTCCATTTGTAATTAACCTGAACATTCTCAGGCTCATATATTGCATGCATGTCCAAGCAATATGGCTAGCCTGAAACATGAATAAGAGAAGCAGTATGTATTTCGTGATTCTTATTCTATGATAGTCTTTCATTTGGGCTTTCACTAGCAGACCCTTCCTTTCTCTTTTTCCCCCTAATTTTATACAAATCTGCAAGAGGTTTCCATCAATAAAATTAGGGTGGTTAAAGAACAGTAGTGAACCCATATGGCCTATAATGATGAATCAATATTTTTGTCATTATTATAATTGAGTTGTGCTACCACAACAACAACATCAATAGTAATAGTAATTTTAATTTTTTTTACAAATTTTTTTCTTTTTGGATTAAATCCTTTTACTAAAAGTAAAATGACTTGTGCTAGAACTGGTTTTTCTATAATACATGATTGCTTAAAGCTAAAGCAACTTGTTTCTTGTTTGAAACAGTATACCTCAGAAAAGTTATTTCGAGTGACAATCATTTTCTACCAAATGCTACATCATGAATTAAGCAGGGGTGCAACCACAGCTCAGATAGATTCCAATAGAAAATACAAAAACGGTAAGTAATAAAATGATGGCAAAGGGTAAATCAAGAAAAGAGATGGTAGTGTGAAGTTTCACCGTCACCCATCAATTCTGGTTAGAGTTTCCCAATCCAAATCGAACTGAGGGAAGTCGACCCACAAAGCGTTCACAATGCATAGTTGGAAACTGGCAACCTGGTGTTAGCAAAGAGTGGGAAAATGATAGAAAGGCAATGAGAGAAGAACTGAAAAGAAATCTGAGCTTCCTTATAAATTAATACAAATCTGAGCTTTCTTATAAATGTAGGCATAATTCTTTTTACACTTTAAGATGATACCGAAAAGAAAAAGTTGATTTTGCATTTTTCATATGGTATTTTAGTCATATATTAGACTTTAATATAGAAACAAAGGACTTTAGAAAGAAAGAACACATTAATTTGGTGCACAACATATATTTTAGGCTTTGATTTTAGAATTCTTAAAAAAAGGGTCCTAATTGACAGCTTACCAAGCAAGAAACAAATATCAACAACCTTAAAATGAAACCCTTTATAACACCAGAGAACTTCACTAGTTAAAGAAAATTGAAAATTCGATTTTAGAGGCTAAGGACCTGTTTTGTTGTTTTTTACAAATTGTTCTAGAAAATAGTTTTTAAAAACAATTTTTAAGAATAGTTTTTGGTGTTTTCAAAAACAAAATTACGTTTAGAAATGGAATTCTGAAAAATAGTTTTTTTTTTTTTTTTTTTTTTAAATATATGTTTGGTTGAGTTAATGAAAAAAGTTTTTTAAAATAAGTAAAATAAAAAACATGTTTGGAATTTTTTTTATTAAGTGTTTTCTTTAATTAAATTGATATTGTAAATATATAAATATTTTTTAAATTCATACTTCATTTAAATAAAAAAAATTATTTTATTTTGAAATTTATTTACACTGGTTATAATTTTTTTAAACAAAAGATTGTTTAGTAAACATGCATAAATATATTTGATTTCAATGATATTTTTATTTGTACATATGGTAAACTCCTTAATCATTTTGAAAACATTTATTTTAATCATAAATGCATCATACTAATACATGTTTTCATTAAAAAAATCATCCAAATTATATGTATAATAACATAATCAATATTAACATAAATAAATATTATAAGTATTATGATATCAACATCATATATTTTAAAATAATATATTAAAGTTTTAAAATTTATAGATGATAATTTTTAGACAATATATACATTCATTTGGCAATAATTAAAATAAGAATAAGAAAGATGATAAATAATAAGAAACACACGACGATGTTACACCCACAACAATCAATAAGTAGAAAACAACTTTTAGGATTTGTTGTAGCCATCAGGCGTCATAATTTAGCAACTAGTTGTTAAGGTTGTTGCGGATCATACTCGTCAACCCATATAATGATGTGTGTATTTCATTAATATCAATATATTTTCATGTGATAGTTAAATATACTTACATAATATAATGGACAACGATAAAACCAACGACAATTGTTTTTTTGTGTTTTTGACATGAAAATACACATACATCCACACCCATAATAACAATGAGTCTTTTGTTCATCCTACTTTTACAGTTATAAATCAAATTTATAAGAAATATTTAATCATTAGAAATTACAACATACATCACATAATACTAATGAGAACTAGTTAACAAATATATATATATAAAATCTAACATATAATTGAAGTATTGACAAATATTTAGAATTAAAAACAATACAAGTCATGGATTGACATTGATATAATTTGCCCACATCACTGGAGCAATTTGATCTCTACAAGTTGCCATAACTATTGCACTCTTATCTAATAAATCAATTGGGTGGCTTATATTATTTATGCTCTCTTCTTCACCTTGGACTAAAAGGTCTTGTACCTTATATTCTTTAAACAATCAATCATTTTGGGTTGATAAACAAATCCAATTATGAAGGGTGCAACATGAAACAATAATTAATGGTTGCTTACTTGGCTTATAACAAGACATCATCCTTAATAATATTGGAAATCGTGTATTCAAAACATTAGAACACCTTTCAATAATATTTTGAAGGGATGAATGTCTATAATTAAAAAGTTTTTTACACATGACGGGTTGATTACATCTACCCCAATATTCTTGTAAATGATATTGCTCACCTCAATATGGTAGTAAAAATCCAAATGTACAAAAATAACCAAAATCAACTAAATAATATTTTCCTAAACTTGGCCAACGGAAATGGACTTCTGGTCTAGACATGCATCCAAAAAGACACATGCATCATTCGTTGTTCCTTCCCAACCAACATAAACAAATGTGAACATCATGTCAAAATCAAATGAACGCATAACATTTTGTGTTATAATTAATTTTTTATCCCTAAAACCAATTTGTCTATTAGCTAGGACCTATGCACTAATATGGTTGCCATTAATTGGATTGATGTAGTCTTACAACAAAAAAAATATTTATTATTATTAAGGAAATAAAATAATGGTCATGAAAACTTCTCATGTACATGAAATTCACATCTATAAATATTTTTTATAAAATCTTACCCTAAACATGAAAAATATTTAGGATTATTAGCAATATATGAAGGCACTTCATTAGCCATATTGTTAGGACATATGAGAAGTTTACCTAGTTGACATAATGCTTGTCTAACTTCTTTAAAGCGTTGAGCAATAGTCACTATAAAGTGTTGAAAATAGTATGCTACAACCCTCATTCTCACATTATGTCCTACTATTAGTAAGAACATAACAACTATCTCTTCAATTGTGACTAATTGTGTGTCCTATAAGTTTTCATGTTTATTAAGATGACCACAAAGGTTCAGAAATGTTTTTTTATCCTTTCGAAATAGTTCATAACATGTTTGAGGGTGACCACATATCTCTTACAAATTGTGCACCATTTAATATTGATGTCCTTTGAGGTGTCTTACATAAAAATATTTCCTTATACTCATTCATTATGTGAGCAATAAAAATTTCATCTAGATCTTCATCCCCTTCAGAAGATGAAGTTGACTTATATAGTAAATCATTGTTTGTGTTTTATCGTCCATTAGTTACTATACAAAATAAATTAACTCACATTATAAAATAGCATCAAATGAACATTAAAATAAATATAATATAAGTTTCATAACCATAAATAACATTCACACAATGAAATGCTAAATAATACAGTAAAAGAGCGTAACCAAAACAGAAATAATAGTACATATTACAATGTCATCATAACAATTATACATCCAAACACACTCATATTTAAAGCCTATAAACCATGCCCTTTTCCTCCCATTAGGCATATTCATAAAAATCTCTTTCCACTTCAGGGTTGTGAATTTCTCAATAGCCTTTAAATATTTGCTATTATCCAACAAGTCATTGGTTTGTAAGGCTATCATGCACCTTGTTATGCTAAAATCATTAGTACTTGCACTAATAGCTTCATAAATAGTTCCACTCTTATGTCTCTTAGCTATAGCCAACAATGCTTCAATTCTAGCTCGAGATGTCTCAGTTTTAGCCTTTAATGCCTTAACCTAAGGTTTCAAAGCATCTCTCATTTGGCTTGATCTGGACTCTTTTTTACTCCTACGATCTAATAGAGAATCATATGTATGTTTTTTAGAATGGTGGTCACTCTTCCCACTATCTCTGGTCATAGAGGATCATTAAGGATCTCATTGTTTACATCCACATGCACTCCACCATGCTCCAAATTGTCATCCATCTCATCCTCATCATTAATGTTTGGTGGATCTTAAGTGGAAGAGTAGTGGAGGGCATCAATTGCTATTGATGGATTAAAGATTAATCCTAATAAGTTACAATTTCAGCATCCCTTTGAGCAAAATCTTTTTGCATTTGAGTGTGCCTAATAGAGGGGGAGGGGGGGAACCCCACCCTTAGTGTATACAAAATATTTAAAGTAAAGAATGATTAGTTTAGAAGTTGTTTGTTCTTGAATGTAGTTTTTCTCAAGTTTACTATAGAGCATGCACTATGTTAATTTTAGTATCCTAACCAAATCCAATATGCATTAAAAGGTCAGAGAACTCATGGTGCGTTGCACATAGTATGTTAACCTTTTGTTTAAGCTACTTTAAATTGAAATTTCTTTTCCCTTGACTATTAACCTCAAGTAACATCTTCCTCCATGTGTCAATACTAAATATACCACTATCCATGTTACCTTTATTAACTTCATTTAGCAAGTTACTTTAAATTTTTTCTCTATATTACATTTCCACATTCCTAAATCCTTAACATCTATTATCTCAATTGCCATCTATACAATCCTAACACAAATAAGAACCCTATCTTATTTAACGCATACCTAATATTATTATTTAATATTTAATCTTATTTAAGGCATAAAAAAACAATATGAGTAATCAAAGGTAAGTACTATATAGTAGCAAGTTAATCTTATGGAAGACAACAACAATCTCTTCCAAGTTATTTATTTTGATATATAGTAGTAAGTACCATATGAAATAATAATAATAATAATAATAAAAAGAAGTGCTTGTTCTAGAAAAATAATCAAGGTATAACATAGTGCTTGAGCATGTAAGTTTTTAAGAAACACTTCTTTTGCAAGGTAGTTATTGTTAGCTCAAGGATTCTCCTAATCACGCTTTCATGATAGCAAATCATAGTTAGTGTACTAATTGTTTAAAATCAATATGAGTTTCAGGTAATGCTTAAGAAATTCAAATAGATATTTAAGATAATAGTTAAAGGACCAAAGGATTGTGAGTTCAAGCATACATGAAGATTAATCAAGCTTAGGTCTTGTGTGTAAGGTGAATACATGGGTGCATCTAGGTTTTTCATGTTTAACCACACATCTTTTAATACTCGGTTCATGCATCAAAGTTAGAACTTCATTTAAAACCCGAGTATTCTCACATGAACCTTAGCCAAATTATTTCAAACTTGACCTATTAATGCACTTAAAGACCTTGACAAAGTATTAGAAAAGAAAGATTTTGGAAAAGATAACTATTCAAGCATATTTTGGCTAATTGGTTAAGAGAGGAGCCAACCGGCTTAGCTAGTTGGGAATTGGTCGAACCGGTTCCCTTTTTCCTATTAAGGACTAGTCAAGGAAGGCAACAAAATCTTCTTTCTCTTCCAAAGAAGTTGCATTCTCGGTTAAGAGTTCACCCTTTCCTGATCAAGGTCTGACTAACTCCAAGGGTGTCATTGGAGGGGAGATTGTTGGCAGATCGAAGGTTGGTTGTGTCCATCAACTCACCTTGTGTTTGAATGTTATGAGTGCTTGGGTGAATGCACTATAACTTTATCCCCATTACTACTACTGTTGGTTTACCAAACAAGTAGTTTTTAGAAAAGACACATCCACATTATCCATCTTTGAAAACACAGGGGTTAACAATACTAAAAGTCTAATCATCTAATTCCAATTTCTAAAGATGGTTTAACTAGGTGGCAATTTGATTAGAGCATATATGCTTCAAGTGAGCTACAAAAAAACTCTTGGGAAAATGGTTGAATCTGACTTCAATAAAAATTAAATCATTACGCTATTTAGAAACTCAAAATTATAAAGGTCCAATGTGGAAATGCATTGGTCATACATTGTATTTGTATCATCTTCTGAGTATTACCATAATACATTATGTTTTTCATGAATCAAGGAAGAAAATAGGACAAAACTAGACCAACCACCACCATATAAACAACAGAAAGTCAAGGTTCTAGCTACCTAATCCTAAAGCATTCAAATCAGCCAAGCTAAAAGAAAATTGTACTAGTAAACACAATTTTCTCTAATGTTCTTTATCAATTGAAACCAACATAAATATAGTTGCACATTTCAACAAACACAATACACCCACAAGTTTCCCATAAATTCATCAAACAAAAATACAAACACCAAGATCAGTATTAAATCCCTCTCATGTAAATAGCAAGAACAACAAGCCCATACTTGGTTGATAAGAAAATGGGAACTAAGTAAAAGGAATTCTTAACCCAGATTTCCTATTATCCAAACAAATATACAAAATAGCTCATTATGGTAAGAACAAATCAAGACACATTATGAAAAAAGAAAAAGTAATAGAATTCATTCAAAGATGCATAAAAAAGAAAAGAGAATCACAAACATCAACTTGCCAACTTAGAAATGTACATAGAAGTATCCAAACAATCCCATATTTGGTTAACAAGAAAATATAGAAAAGAAAAGCCCAATTTAAAAAAATTCCCAACCCCATGTTTCTAATCAAAATTTTCTCTCAAAATTTCTAGAAAATTTTCTCATCAAATATTGTCATCTAAATTTCCTAGTAAATTTCCAAATCAGACTTTGCAAATAAAAGTTCCATCAAAATTACCCATTAATCAAACACATGCAATCTTCAAAGTAACTTAATTTAAAAAGAAACAAAAAACATAGACACCAATTTTCCTCAGCATTAAAAAGCCGAAAGTAATAACAACAAAAACCCCACATTTGGTTGATGAGAAACAAAGAAAAAGAAAACCTAGTTAAAAAGTAAAAAAAAAAAAAAAAAAACTCTCATCCCCACATTTCCCATGGAATTTTGTCACCAAAATTACCAATCAAATTTTCCCAACGAAACTTCCACCAACAAAAAATAATCTCCAAAACAACCCAACTCATAGACAAGCAAATCTAAAAAAGAAAATAGTATCATAGATTTGCAGAAATAGGAATACAATACACGCATGGTAAAATTCTAAGAATTATGTTTTTTGAAAATAGAAGAGCTAAGAATACCAAAAAACATTTATCATGTTTTCTCTTTGTCTAGATCTAAAATTTTTCCCAACAAAATTTTCACATCTAGCAAAACAATCCTAACTTTACTAGATATAGGAAAAACAACTTCAATATGTGGAAATAATGGAAAACAATGTGTTAGTGGAATTGACCTTCATTTCGTGTTGTAGGAGACACTCTCATTATGTTGGAGGAGAAACCACAAGTAGTGAAGGTGAAAACAAGAAAAAGAAAACACGAAGAGTGATTATTCTCTTATGTTTTTTTTTAATTCTTAAAAAAAAAAAAACCAACCAAAACAATTTTTTTTTTTTGTTCTTTGAAAAGAGGCCTTTTGAAACAAAAATCACTCCCTTTCCCAAATATATTTTCATTGTTTTTTATTTTCAAGAACATCAAGAAATTATTGAAAACAACAACTAAACAAACCTTAATTATGCTTTATTATTATTGTTTGACACTTAGGTACCTAAATCACACTATTGTACTAAGGAAATTTGTGAGACATCAAAGACTTGTATTACCTTAGTTTTCATCAAATTTCCCAAAAAATAGTTTTTAAAAATTCGTTTTGAATCAAATGCATAAAAATTGGTTTAATAAAATAATCAAGAATAATTGTTTTTACTAATTTAGGAATTTGGTTTAATATAAAATAATTCAATTTTTTTTTTAATAAATTCATAAAATTCCCTTTTTAACAAAATAATTCAAGAAATTCATTTTTTTAATATTTTTAGAAAATGGTTTTTAATTTAATAATCCACAAATTCTTTATATATATATATATATATAGAAAATCATTTTTTTAAATAAAAATCCTCAAAATTTGTAAGGTCATAATAGATTTTTTTTTTTTTAATGAAAATTATGAAAATTGTGTTTGAATAATTGTTTTTTAGAAAATCAATTTTTTTAATAAGTTTGAAATTTCTAAAAATTGTGTCTTAATAAGTGATCTATAGAAAATTGTTTTTTTTTTTTAATAAGTTTGTTTGGTTAAAATTATGTTTTAATGAAAGTTCTTTAGAAAGCCATTTTTTTAATAAGTTTATTAATTGAAAATTGTGTTTAAATAATTGTTTCTTAGAAAATTGTGTTTTAATAAACATCCCTTAGAAAATCATTTTTTTAATAAGTTTGTTTGCTTAAAATTGTGTTTTAATAAATATCCTTTAGAAAATCATTTTTTAATAAGTTTGCTTACCAAAAATTGTGTTTTAATAAATGTCCCTTAGAAAATCATTTATTAATAAGTTTGTTTACTAAAAATTGTGTTTTAATAAATGGTCCTTGGAAAATCATTTTTTTAATAAGTTTGTTTACTAAAAGTTGTGTTTTAATAAGTCTCCATTAGAAAATCGTTTTTTAATAAGTTTGTTTGCTAAAATTGTGTTTTAATACATGCCTATTAGAACACTATTTTTTAATAAGTTTGTTTGCTAAAAATTATGTTTTAATAAATGTTCATTAGAAAATTGGTTTTTAATAAATTTGTTAACTAAAAATTGTATTTTAATAAATATTCTTTAGGAAATCGTTTATTTTTTAATAAGTTGAAAATTGTGTTTTAACAAATGTTCTTTAGAAAATCACTTTTTTTTTTAATAAATTTGTTGATTGAAAATTGTGTTTTAATAAATGTTCTTTAGAAAATCATTTTTTTTTTCAAATAATTTTGTTTAATGAAAATTCTCAGAATAGGTATTAAAATAAATATTCTCAAAGCTTGTTTTCATAAAAGTCGTAAAAGTCATAAAAGTTCTCAATTTTGATTTAATTAAAATTTTCAAAATAAATGTTTTAGTGATTGTTCTCAAAGTATGCCTTTTAAATTTACTTAAAGTTTGTTTACATAAAAGTCTTAAAAGTTTTAGTAAGTGTCTTAATAAATTCTCAAAATAAGTGTTTTAATCTTAAGATTTTTCAAAATTCATTTTTAATAAATTCTTAAAGTTTGTCTTATTAAATTCTAAAAGTTGTTTAATAAAAACCCTCAAAGTTAGTTTCAAAAATCCTCAAAGCATTTTAATAAATTGTCTAAAAGTCAGTGTTTTAATCAAAATCCCTAAAAATTGTTTTAAATTAAAGTTCTCAAAATTTTAAGTTAAAGTTCTCAAATTTTGTGTTTAATAAAATTTTCCAAAAGTTTGCTTAATAAGAGTTTCAAATTTTGTTTTAATAAAGAATTCCAAAATAGTTTTAATAAAGTTCAAAATTTTGATTTAATAAAAAATCTTGAAAAATTATTTTAATAAAAATTTAAAGAAAATAAAAGTTGTAAAAATCTCTCTTTTCAAATAAATTTTATTTGGAAATATTTTTCATAAATAAAAGTTGTAAAAATTTGTTTTCTTAGTAAATTGAAATTTGGTTCCTATAATTAAAATAAGTAAACCCCTTTTTTCTTGTAAAAATCACTTTTACAAAAACATAATTGATGTTTCTTTATAATTGTGGAATCTTGTTTTTTTTTTTTTTTTAATAAAGTGTAAACCAAAATCATTTCTTTGTGAATAAAAGATCAAATTGAAACTTTTCTCTTTAATAAATTCAAATTCAATCAAAATTATTTTAATAAATCAAGAAAAGTCTTTTTTTAATTAATTTTGGATGTGAATAAAAATCAAATCTTTTGTAAATAAATTGAAACTTTGTGAGTAAATAATTTTGAAATCTTGAACTCGGAATTGTTCCCAATATAAATAAATTTCTTTTAAACTTCCATTGAAATGTTGCAACTTTAACAAGTAATTAAATTCTATTTTGTGCATTTCACATTCATTAATTATGTACATTCTTGTGTACTTTTTTTCTCACCTCATGACTTATATGTATCTTGTTGTCCTTTTATTAGTATCCTCAATTAATTAATCAATTATCATGATTCCCTCTATTCACTTAGTAGAAACTGTAGGTATACGGGCTTAGAGGGGTGGTATGGTTTAATCACTGTATCTCCCTGATAGGTAACCTGATCTCCGAACTTAGATTCGGATTTTTTAAAGATAGGCTTTTCCAAAACTCAATGAGACATTTTTCTTAGGGTTTTAGTTTCTTATTTTATTTTCCCTTAAAAAATAATAATAAATGGTGACTCTAGTTTTTACAAAAATATAGTTTTTCATTAAAAAGTGGGGGACTCACGTGAAAAGTGCGGTTCCACAAGAACACCTAGAGGGGGGCGGGGGTGGGAGGTGGAGGGTGGGGGTGTGAATGGTTGATTTAAAAATTTAAATAAATATTTAAAAATTATGACCAACTTTTTACCTTAAAAGATATCAAAGATGTCCTAAATAAATAAAGGTTATACCTAGAATCTTTAAGTATATAAAAATATAATTTTTAACTTTTACGGATACCTTGCAATTTGTTAAGGATAATGTAATTATCAATATATGAAATATCTATTGAGATATGTTAGGAATAATAACATCATCCAAAATAACCAACCTAACAAACTCAATAACAACCCAACAAATCAATTAAAAGATATCCTAAGAGAAACTAGGGATAACAATAATTGGTTATAAGTATAACCACTACAACCATCAAGATAACCAACCTAATAATCTCAAAAGCAAACTATTTAATCAATCCAAGATAATTAATATCATCAGCCAGAATATAAGCAGTAATAAAAGGATATGCAATGAGACACAAGATTTTACGTGGAAAACCCCCACAAATTGTGGAGATAAAAAACCATGAGATCTAAGGCCTACTAATCGAAATCTACTATTTGAAATCAAGTTACATAGATTTATTTGGCCACTTTACCCTAAAGACTTACTTTCCAGCACCTACAACTTGATCCACGTCCATGACGTAGCAACTCTCTGTTGCTCCCTAGTAGATCCTTCGGACACTCCAAAGGGATTAAGGTCTTCAACCCATAATTTAAATATTCAAATCGTTAATGAGAAATCAAGAATGATGTGCCAATAAAGATATCTTCACAAAGCGTCCCTCTAAAGAATAAGAGGTCTCTCAACAATCTTCATGATCTCTAAGATCTCTATGATATTTTTAATCTTTGATCTCTTAACTCAAATCTCTAACCCTTAAAGGGTTACAAGAGAGGTATTTATAGGCAAAATTCATAAGGATTTTGATATCTCAAGTTTTCAAATTAAAGTTTGAGTTAAATTAATCCAAAATGCATTTCTAAACTTGGCATGAGTTACATGATTGCTTGAATAGACTTTGACCATCTAAGTACTCCGCTTGAGTGGTTCATGTCACTTAAGTGGGTTGATCGCTAGAGCGAGATTAACCTCTTGAGTGCCCTTGCTTCTTAAAAAATTATTTGAAAGACATTTTAAGTCTAAAAGTGATACCAAACCTTTTAATACCTCAAATAAGTCTTACATGTCACAAGCCAAACCTTTTTAAACATAACTATGACTTCCCAGTTGGATGAACAAAAACTCTTGATTTTCAATGGAGAGCAAGTCACTATCTTCAATGGATGAACAAAGAATTCTATTGCCAAAGATAAATTAGAACAAAATTACCAACATACAAATAAGACTCAATGTTCTAACAATCTCCCATTTTGGTAATTTGTGACAAAACATCATTACATAGACTCACCCGGACTCTTATAATGAAGTTTACATAACACACGTTAATGCTCCATTAAGAATAAACTAAGGGAATACTTTGCAACGCTTTGTAGTATTTATCTTTCAACCCTATAACTTGCACACATACAGAAAACTATACCAAAGGTAAAACAATGTGAGGGAAAAAATAGTATCATGAAAGCATGAAAAAGAAATAGATCCACATAATGACACCAAGTTAACAATCAAAGCTCGAGAGGAAAATAAATGTATACAAATCAACCAAACATAATAGAAGCTTGATAAGACCCAATAATTTAACAATAAAGTGTAGGAGGCATTCACCAACCAGATTATAAGTAGTGAAAACCTTAGGAAGAAGCTTTTGTGACTAAGATTAGTTCTAGAGATATTGTAAATTCAAATAGTAGTAATTTACAAGAAATATCCATATTACATATCTCTCTTGAACTCTAAAGTCATGATTCATAATGTTGACTTGGTTTACTCCAACATCTCTAGTTTAATTTCCTCCAATATTTCAATTAAATTACCTTAATAAATTAATCAAACAATTTAAAAAAAAAAAAAAAACCTTCCCCTAAATTAAGGAGTTTCTATTTTAACCCTTTAACTTTCCCTTTTAAATATTTAATGTTCTCCCTCTTTATATATTCAATGTTTTCCTCTTATATATTTTCATTATTCTCCCTATTTTCTTTATTTAAGTAATTCATTTTTCTCCCATTTTTTTGTCACAAAATGGAAAAGTAACAAAGATATAAAAACGAAAAAGCACATAAGAGATAGTGAGAGAAATGAACAACATATATATATATATATATATATATATATATATATATATATATATATGTATGTATATATATGTATGTATGTATGTATGTATGTATATTAAACAAAAACTAATTCAAGATACAAGAGATACGCAATGAATAATCATGCATATCAATAAAAGATATATATAAAGATAAACTAAATATATAAACATCAAGAAGAGGCAGGAGAGGGAAGGAGCTTGGATCGCTTTGAGCATGGATCCATGAAATAATGTAGGTCAACTGACTCTAAATCTCATGGAGTTGAGTGTCTTGCAAGTCCAACCTTTGAAGCACTATAGACATGGGATCCATCTCCTAAGAAGTTGAGTGTGTGGAAGACGACGCTCCATGAAAAGCTTTAGATGACCTAGCATAACCTCAATTGGAGCGAGTCCTCGAAGCAACTTCTGGTATAGGTACATCTTGTTCCATGGCTCAAATTTCATCCTCCTTAGCAAGTGCCTCATGAGCTGCCTATTGAGCGGTGCAACATCTTATGGACCATACACATTGATATAATGTTTGGACTAAGAGATCTCATGCAATAAGACATAAGCAGCCTAGGCCCTCTATGTAGTAGCAATCTCAAAGCCAATATGCTCTAACAATCTAAAGATGAGGAGCTCAAAAGAGAGTACACCACGACGGAAAGAGAAGTCTCTGTAAGGGGTAATGGTATTGATGGTGATCACCTAACCCATATTGAATTTCTATCTAGATAGGATGCCATGGATGAAACGAGCAGTCGATCGCTAAATCTCAATACAATGGGATGAAGGATATAAAGAATATGTAAGGAAAATAGCAAGAATCTAAGTTGGCTTGGAGAAGCCAACCAAAGGAATAAATGTTGGAAGCTCATTCGAAGCATCATATAATGAAATCAGAAGCAAAAAAAAGCTCTCCAGGAATGAGAGACTAAGCCTTCGGAAGCAAGAAAGAAAAACAAGCATCAAGTCTAGGCATGTCGAGTACATGCCTGACTGATAAAAAGGTGATCTGAAAGAACTGACCAAACATGGTTACCCAAAATGAGTGACCAGGAGAAACGGTATGCATGTTTGCATAGAACACCATAAGGGGTTAGTACGATCTCTGCAAGGTAAATAAGGTCTCTCACCCTCTCTATCTGAAAATGGTAGGAAGAGTGTCCTGGAAATCATGAGGGTCAATAAATGCTTGACCTCAATATGATAGCTTTAAAAATAAGCATAAAAATGATCATGTGATTCCTGAGAGTAGAAATACTTCATAAGAAGATCAAAATGGTCAAAAGGACCTTAAAGAGAAATGCCTTGAATGGGCTCAGGTCACCTAGGAGGAGTCACCTCTCACTAACGCTTATGGCTAGACATAGCTAAGGGAATTCTAAAGGACATAAAAATTGACAAAAAAACTAAACTGCTAGAAATGTTCTTAAACAAAGTGTATAACAATACTATGAAGTCGAAAACATGAAAACGTTGAAAATTAACCTCAAAAGACAAAGAGATAGTCCCAGAGCACTTGAGAGAATAGGAAAACATTTGAAATACAAAAGGCGCATTGGATGGGTTTTTATAACCAAACATACTATTGGATGCAAATTAGTGCTCTAGCAAAATGCTAGATGTAACTAAGAACGCTTGAGTGGTAGAGCCGATAGATGAGACTTGAGCATTGGATGTAGTGCTCGAGTGACCAGAGCCTAATTTCAATTCTAACAAAGAATAAAATATTCGTCTAAATAACTTAAAAACTAGGATTGACACTAATTGAAACAAATTTTAACAATAAATTAAAACAATTAGATAATTAAGTCCATAGACTTTCAACATTAGCTCAATCAATAATATATTAAGTTACTTTAGATGGTACACATTAATCCATAAAAAAAATGAAGTTTCAAGATCAAAGGTCAGAGTTAATTATAATCTTAGAGAGCTAACATAGGAACATAAGTATTGATTTTCAAGGGAATACGACTTACTGTCTAGTTCTATATTTTAAAATTGATCACTTAGAAGAGATCCAGTCATGCCTTTGATCAAATTAAAGAACATATCTAGTCAATTTGAACTAAGATCGTTGAATTTCTATTTAACATGGCCTCATTGATTATCTACATATAGCATAACTTGACTCCTCCTTAATTTGATACATTTTTTTTTTTTTGCTTTTATTTTCTTTTTCTTTTTATTTTTCTTTTAAAAGTGGAGGCATTGTACACCATGATCAATATTGATTTTTCTTTTTGTTTTCAATATTCATGGTTTCCTTTGTATCCACTTTGGGGGTGTTTCCAAATGTTGAAAGTGAGCAGCATACATTTAAGAGCATGAATCCTGGAAAGAGTATAAGAGTTATGCTCATCCAATGATTCAATATTTTGCGTTAACTCTCCTCAGGAAACAAATAATGATAATAGTCAAACAAGGTATGTGGATGATAAGTGATTCGTCCCTATTACAGTCGTGCCATTTGATTATGGCCCAGACGGGTGTTATCAACAAAATTTATAAAACCTAAATCACCTTACACTAGGGTATCATAGCTAACATAGTATAGTGGCTCTAGGATCATCCATACGGATGGGTTTTCATCGTACAGTTGACTTTAGTGAAGGAAATAAAATGGTGCTTTTCCTTATGAAAATTAGCTTTTAAAGAAAATGGAATTGTGGTTGCAAAGATTGATTGAAAGTTAAGCAAAAACAATAAGTGAAGTTAACTACAAAGAAAAGGTCTCTTGGAGCTTTAGGCCACTAGGATCGAGTTCCTTAGGCAAAGAGGGAGATTCCTGATCTTCTTATTCCATTGGGGATGATAACATAAAGGATGGTTATCTCCCGATCCGGTTTTGTATTTAGTAATTAAGATTTGATCCAAAGGGTTCATGAGAAATGGTAATTGTTTCCCATTAATGGCTTCCAACACTAAAGACCCTCACCTTGGACCACCTTCCAATGGCTCGTAAATGATAACTAATAGACATCCATGGATCTAGCAATAAGCATCCATAGAATCTGAAAAGCTTACCAAGTATTGGCCATTCAAGGTGATTTTAAGGGATTGAAAGCTAAACCTTGAAATAAAAACCATTAATGGTTAACAACTACTTTTATTTAAAGCAAGGACAACTCCCTCCTTTGCATTCGGGTCCTTTACCTAGCTTCCATCACTCTAAGAAATGTAAAACCTAGCCACTCATCCCTTGAGAAATCATCCTCAGAGGTTGTTTGACCAGAAAAAAAAAAGTGAAAACAAAATGAGAAGGAAAGGTAGAGCAAAAGCTCTGTATATTTCTTATCATGGGAATTTACAAGTGTTCAATGAATACATCCCTGTGTGTTTTCAGAGATGTTACACACACAATATAAAAAGATATAAAAGAAAATATCTAGATTGATTACAAGGAGAAAGTAGGAAATTACACAAAATATCTAGAGATAAAAATCTAACGGAGTTGGTGCACAGGAAGATTTCGCATACCATGTGAAATTTTACATGGTGTGCGAAATGGCCTTTCACTCAATCCTGCTCTCAGTCCTACAGCTGCTCCTCCTCTTGATTTTTCACATAGCCATGCGAAAATGCTGGTTGTGGGATTTCTTCCTTTGGTTTTCTTCCTTACATCTCTGATTAGCTTGGCAACCTATTGCCAAGCTTGGCAAAGGGCTATGAAGTGCTCCAAAGCTCAGATTCTTCATGTATTTGAGCTTTAACTTGCATTGCCATGGATTTCACAAAATTCTCCCTCATTCTTGGCATGTTTAGTGGGGACAAACTCTAGAGAAATAATATTTTCTTCAACAAGATCCCTAATGAAATGATGACGAATTTCCATGTGTTTAGTACGGGAATGAAGAATAGGATTCTTTGAGATATTTATAGCACTAGAGTTGTCATAGGGTTTCCACATGGTGTCTTGCTCAATTCCATAGTCTTTAAGCATTTTCCTTATCCATAGTAGTTGCATACAACAACTCCTAGCAACAATATACTCGACTTCGACGGTAGATAACAGAGTTTTGTTTCTTACTAAGCCAAGCCACAAGACAATCACCAATAATAATAATAATAATAATAATAATAATAACAACAATAAAACTAGATATGTTTTTTCTATCCTCAACATTTTTGGCCCAATCAACATCGAAATATCAAGAAATCACAAGAGAAGAATCATAAGGATACCACAAACCATAATCAAAAGTCTCATTTATATAGCAAATTATTCTTTTAACAGTAGTTAACTGTGACTTTTTAGGGTTTGCTTGATAACTAGCACAAGATCCAACACTAAAAAGTATTCATGAAAACTCGTAGTGAGATAAAGTAAGCTTCTTATCATACTTCTATAAAACTCTTGTTCAACATCTTTTCTAGATGTATCCTTACTAAGCTTACTGGTAGTGTTCATAGGTGTTTTAGAGTGTTTAGAGGATTCTAGACCAAATTTCTTCACTAATTCCCTAACATGTTTAGATTGAGAAAGAAAGATTCCATCTTGTAGTTTCCTAATCTGCAATCTTAGGAAGATGGTTAGTTTACCTACCATGCTCATATCAAATTTAGTGTTCATTTTCTCAGCAAAAGTAAGTGCAAGGTCACTAAAGGTAGCTCCAAAAACAATATCATCAACATAAATTTGAGCTACTAACAACAACTCATCATTGGAACTATTTATAAACAAGGTTCTATCAACTTCCACTCTTTCAAACTTTTTCTCCAAAAGATAAGTTGTGAGCCTCTCATGCTAAGCTCTAGGAGCTTGCGTTAATCCAAAAAGGGCTTTCTTTAACCTATAGACATGATTGGGGAATTTTGGATCCTTGAATCCCTTAAATTGCTTAACATAAACCTTTTCATTTAGAATACCATTTAGAAAGAACTCTTGACATCCATTTGATAAAGCTTTATCCTCAAGGAGCATGCTATCACCAATAGTATGCTAATTGATTCTAACCTAGTTACAGGTGCAAATGTATCTTAATAATCAATTCCTTTTATCTATGAGTATCCTTGGGCAACTAGTCTTGCTTTGTTTTTCACAATGACCCCATTTTCATCTCGTTTGTTCTTGAATATCCACTTTGTACCTATGACATGTTTATCTTTAGGCCTAGAGACTAAGCACCACACATCATTCCCAATGAATTGATTTAACTCTTCTTGGAGTGCAGTAGTCCAAGATTCATCTCCTAAAGCTTCTTCCACATTCTTTGGCTTCAATTGGGAGATATAGCATACAAGACCCATCTCATTTAATCTTGACTATCTCATAGTAACCACACGTTCATTAACATTTCCTATAACATTTGCGATTGGATGGTTCTTAGGTAATTTGGATCTATGCTTATTCCTTATTTTTTCAGAAGTGTCATATAAAGGTATAACTTTATTCATATTAGGGTCAACGTTACTTTTAGGGGTATCATTTAAGTTATCTTTAGTAGTCTTTAAGTCTTTTAGGTTATCCTTAATTGATTCCTAGGTTACAATTTGATTATCAATTATATCCTAATCATACCTAATATCATTTATAACCACATTAGAAGACTCCTGGATAAGTTATGAATTTTGGTTATAAACCTTATAAGCTTTAGTCAGTAAAATAGCTAAGGAAGATACCTATATCAAATTTTGCATCTTACTTTCCAATGTTCTCTATGTTGGGATTGAGCCCTTAAAAGTAAGACATAATGTAAGAAAGTTAGACTTAACTATCCCCTTATTCTCCTTTCGAAGTATTGGAATTGATTTGAGCATTCAACCTATGTCTCCTACATTGTACATGACTTGGGTGCATTAAAAGTTGCACAGAAGATACAAATCATGGGTTTCTTGTAAGTAGATAAGTTGTCCATAATTGGTTCATGGATATGGGTAATCCAGTAGAGACTATAGTGTACCACCTTCTAATTGGAGGAATGGTTGTCTTGGGCATCGGGATGGGTTTCCCATGGTGAGTGCATTAGTGTATGTAATGAATACTGGATAAGACCTATGGTGAATCATGACACAAGGCTATCAATTGTTATGATTCACCAAGCTACTATGCAACATGGACTCTTAACCTTGAGAAAATATTGGGGCAATGCCAAAATCAATAGGAGGCTTTGTCCTATGGGTGAGACCCTAAAGTGGTCATATATCCCTATAGATTGGGTCCTTGTTGATGGAGGTTGGTGGCAACAGGTATTATCAATATAGGCACTATGATATCTCATGGGATTGAGACAATATGTTCCCTTAGGTGATCCAAAGGACATGTGATCATGAAATCATCGCCACAATAATTCTTATAGTGGAATTTGACATATGCTCCTTATAGCTAGAGTATGTTATTTGATCACATAATAAGTGGGATCTGTAACTCAAGGATTTAAGATATAATCTTGATAGGTGATAGTACTACCTTGTTAGATTATGGACACCAGTTCATAAGGAGTCTGCACGTAGTGGATGGTAGGTCATAGACTTGACTTAGTGTCTTGTTGTTATTTACATAAGATACTAGAGTTCAACTAATTCTCTATAGTGGAATGTTGAATTAACTTCAAAATTTGATTCTAAGGGAGCCAGTACTCTTATAAGTCCTAGTAGTCCCTGCTCTAAGCTTGTATACCTTGTTGTCATGGATTATAAGGGTAAGATTGGCTATAGGTTCACTCTTGTGCATAAGGGAATTTTGATAATTATGCAAGGTTGCAGAGGGGTAAGTGAACAAGGTCTTTGGATTGGGCTAATTGATTAATTAGTAGGCCCTATTAGGTTAATTAATCAATTAAGACCCATTTGGGCTGGATTAAGTGACCCAAGCTAATGTTGGCTCAAGTCACATAAGCCTAATTAGGGTCCCTATAAATATCCCCTAGGGGTTAGGATTTCTATAACTTTTGTCTTCCACCATCTAGAGAGAAAGAAAATCATAGCCTCCACCCTCCTTTCCTCCTCACTGGAAGTATGCCAAGAACAAGGTTGAGTCATTAGACTAAAGATCATAGGTTTATGAGACTTCCAACAACTTCAAGGTCATCTTCAACTCTTGGAATTTAAGGTTTGAGAACATCCAAACCTAAAGCTTAGTACTTTAACTCTAAAAGATCAATTTTTTAAAAAAATTGTTATTGCTTATATTGCTTAGATCTAAGATGCCAACACCTCCTATCCCTTAGTACATAACATTCACTACCAAAAGTCCTCAAATATTTAAGATTAAGTTTTCTCCCAATCCATAATTCATAAGATGTCTTCTTTATTCCAGGCCTAAGAAAAATCTTATTGCCAGTATAACATGCAGTATTAATAGCTTTTGACTAAAATTGCATTGGGGTGTCATGCATGTGTATCATCACCCTAGTTATCTCTTATAGCACTTTATTCTTAGTTTCATCTACTCCATTCTGTTGAGAAGTTCGAAGGGCTAGAAATTCATGTTTAATTCCATTAGACTCACAAAAGAAGTTAACATCCACATTATCAAATTTTCTCCTCCTATCACTCTTAATCCTTTAAATTGAATGACCAATTTCCACTTGTATTCTATTAAATAAAGACTTCAAATGTTATATGGCCTTTGTTTTCTCTATTAGAAAACTCACAAATGAGTATCTTTAAAAATCATATACTACCACAAGGATGTATCTCTTACCACCTCTACTTTCAATTAGCACCAGACCCACAGGATCCATGTGAAGAATATCTAAAAGTCTAGTGGTCCTTATTTCCTTAACCTTTTTGTGTGAATTCTTAGTTTGTTTTCCTTTCATGGACTCACCACAAATGGGTTTAGGCTCACCACTAAGTCTAGGGATACCTCTAACCTTTTCAGTATTTGCTAAGTGCACAAGATGCCTATAGTTTATGTGACTTAGTCTTCTATGCTAGAGCTTAGTAGGATTAAGTTTTTCCCTACAATGCATAAGAGGTGTTCTAGAGTTAAGATTTATAGCATAAAAATTATCTATAGTCCTATTTCCTATGATAACTACTTTTCTCTTTTTATTAATAATCTCGCATAAGTCTTGGTGAAAATTCACTTTATGGTCTTTGTTGCACATTTGACTAATGCTTAAGAGATTTTCTTTAAGTCCTTCAACATAATAGAACTTTATCTGGTTTAGGACAACTAGGGATAACTATACTGCCCTTGCCTTTCACACAAGCTAGGTTCCCATCTCCAAAAGTAATAGCCCCACCATCATAACTTTCAAGAGGATTTGTCTCCTATCATATGTCTAGAGCATCCACTATCAAGGTACCACTTACTAGAAGATTAGCTTTAAGGGCATTGAACACAACTTGACATTTTGACATATCCTTTCTCAACCAAACTTGTTTGGTCCTAGGTGGTGACTTAGAGGAACTAGATTGACTTCTAGGCTTATGATTGGTTTTATTCCCTTTCCATTGTTCAAGATGTTAATTTTAAGGGAATTAAAGTCATTCATAAGTCTATTCATTTGATATTCAAACCTTTTTAAAAACCTAGTGTAGCATCTAAAGTGAAAGTACTCAGTTTTCTTATAGTGTGTGCATAATGATGTCTTTTTAGGAAGTTCTACTTGGTTAAAGATCATTCTTACCTTTGAAAAACATAGTTTCTCCACTAAAGGGAGTTTCCTCTTTGTTAATGTACCCCAAACCTCTTTTATCAATATGGGTTTTGCATTTATCAAGTATTTCATTAAACACTTTAGTTCTAGGATGAAATTTTTGATTTATAAAGGAAGAAGATTGATTATTCTTGATCTCTTGAGTAAGAACATTATTCTTCTCAAGCAGAGAATGATGTTTAGATTTAAGAAACCTAATTTTTTTCAAGTAACTTAGTCTTTTCAAAATTAAGCACATCAATCTTATTTTTATAAGCTTCAAGAACATCATGATTTTTCATATAACTCTTAATTACTTTTTTATGCTTAACAAGAAGATTATCCAAAAATTAAGCCCTTTGTTCATCAGTAAGCTCATCATCATCACTATCATGCACAAATTCCATAGATGTAATAAAGGCTAACAAGTCATTGGGATTGTACCATGCATCTTCAGAAGCTGTAGAAACATTTTTTTTTTTTCCAGAATGTGAGTCACTCCATGTTGCTTGCATAGACTTTTTGGCATCTTTGGGGCTAGGAAAATCTTGAGCATAATGTCCCAAACATCTATAGTTAAAGCATTCAACTTTCTTACCTTTGGAGGAACCTTTTCTTTTCTCATTGGATGATTGTTCATAAGGTCTTTTTCCTTTTCCAGATTCTTGGTTCTTGTAGAATCTTTTTATTGAATTTCATAGCCCTTTTAATCCTTTTATCCATAAGGGCCAATTCATCACTAGTTATATCATATGGCATTTCAATATCTTTTTTCTCATCCTTGAAAGCCTTAAAAGTAGAGTTTTAGGCTTTTGAGAACTAGGTAGGGTCATCTCATTTTTTTGAATGGAGCCTACAATTTCATCAACTCTCATGAAATCAATGTCCTTACTCTTCTCTATGGTAGTTACTTTAGGTCTAAATCTCTCTAGAAAAGATCTCAATATTTACCTAACTACCATAGAATTAGAAAGAAAAAATGAAGACAAAGTTTGATTTTCATGCATCCTAATATTCTCAAACCTAGTGGCAATCATTTTTCATTTAGAAATCTTTATAGAAGACGTGCCTTCAATAGTGACTTGAAGAATATCTCATGCTTCCTTTGCACATTTGCCATTTACTATCCTACGAAACTCACCTAGATAAACTCCAATAAAAATACTAAATAAAGCCTTAGCATTGGTTTCACTACCTTCATTATTGGCTTTATCCCATTCATGTTTAGGTTTAAGTTCTCCTGTTGATCTTTCTTGAGCATCAAGGATCAAAGATGGTCCCGAACCATATTTAATTGAATTTTGTACCATTTTGCCTTGCATTTTGAGGAAAAACATTAACATGCTTTCCAATGAGAGTAATTATTCTCATCAAAGGAGGGAAGACTATTAAAAGAAGCACTACTTTTTCATTGTTTCATATTGGACTTACAAGATAAACAAAAATTTGATTTTTATCTTATATGATCAATAAAAATTTTATTTTTAAACAATATAAGCAATAAGAATTGGATTTTCAATCAAAAAGATACATAAATCGGATTTTTATCCCATTCTGATACCAATTGAAAAATGGGTATTACTTAAATACCATTTGAATAAAGACCAAAAGTCCAATAGGGAACACCTAGAGAGGGTGATTTAAAAATTTAAATAAATATTTATAAATTATAACCAACTTTTTACCTTAAGAGATATCAGGGATGTCCCAAATAAATAAAAGGTTATACCTAGAATCTTTAGGTATATAAAAATATGATTTTTAACTTTTACAGATACCTTACAATTTGTTAGGAGTAATATAATTATCAATATCTAAAATATCTATTGAGATATGTTAAGAATAATAAAGTCATCCAGAATAACCAACCTAACAAACTCAATATCAACCCAACAAATCAATCAAAAGATAACATGAGAGAAGTTAGGGATAGCAATAATTGGTTATAGGTATAAACACTACAACCACCAAGATAACCAACCCAACAATCTTAAAAGCAAAATATCTAATCAATTCAAGATAATCAATATCATCAACCATAATATAAGTAGAAATAAAAGGATATGCAATGAGACATAAGATTTTACGTGGAAAACCCCCATAAACCGAGGAGACAAAAAACCATGAGAACTAAGACCTACCAATCTAAATCTACTATTTGAAATCAAGTTACACAAATTTGCTTGACCACTTTACCCTAAAGATTTACTCTCCATCACCTACAACTTGATTCACATGCAACAACTCCTTATTGCTCCTTCGTAGATCATTCAGCCAGTTCAATGGGATTAAGGTCTTCAACCCACGATTCAAATATTCAAATCACTTGAATGAGATATCAGGAATGATGTTGTAATAAGGCTATCTTCACAAGGAGTCCTTCTAAAGAATAATAGGTCTCTCAACAATCTTCCAGATCTCTATAATCTTTCTAATCTCTAATCTCTTTACTCGAATCTCTAACCCTCAAAGCGTTACAAGAGAGGTATTTACGGGCAAAAACCACAAAGATTTTGGTATCTCAAGTTTCCAAATTAGAGTTTGAGTGAAATTCATCCAATATTCATTTCTAAACTCGACATGACTAACATGATCTCTAGAGAAAACTTAAACCGCTTGAGTGTTCCACTTGAGCTGTTTATACTACTTGAGCGGTATGACCACTTGAGTGGGGTTGACCATTTGAGTAGCCCCTGCTTTTTGAAATTTTATTTTAAAGACATTTTAAGTCCAAAAATGACACTGAACCTTTTTATACCTCAAATAAACCTCATATGCCACAAGTCAAACCTCTTTAGATGTACTTGTGACTTCCCAATTGAATAAACAACAACCCTTGATCTTCAATGGAGAGCAAGTCAGTATCTAAAAAGACTTCTATGGTTAAACATAAATTGGAACACTCAATGTCCTAACAAATTGTTTTGTGATAATATAGTGGATTGACCATGTTAGTAAACAACATTTTTCATGCATGATCAAAACATATTGAGCTTGATTACTACTTTATGTGAGAGAAGATAGCTATGGGTTTCCTTATTACTCGATATATTCCAACTTCAACATAACTAACAAATATTCTAATGAAGCCACTTCCAAAGGATCCATTTAAACGCTTTGAAAGCAAGTTAGGAGTACATACTATTCCTCCCCAACTTGAGGGGCATGTTAAAAAAAGAAGGTTTGAATATTTGCTTGCATAAATTATGGAAACCACACATTCTATGGCATATTGGTGGCTAACATGAAAGCTTGGTCAATGTTACGCTCTTCTTGAAATCTTCAAACAAGGCTCATCCGGATACTTTGAACTAATGTTCTTCTAAACAACTTTAACAAAGATTCTTCTAAACATCTTAAGCCAAATCTCTTATAGAGATTTTCAACTAGGGCTCTAATATTACTTGTTGTGTATGTAGAAGCTTTAATACAATTTGATGTGCCAACGAACTTTTTAATGAAAGAACATATAATAAAATCATTCATACACAAACATGCATGAGATTTTAATGTGGTTTGATCAATCATGCCTACCTCCATAAATGCAAGAAATAACATTATACTATAAGACAAAAATATTGTAGAAGGCAAAAATAGATGCAACTATTAAGTTTAAAGATATTCCACATTTCTCCAGTCTTTGTATCTCCACCCTGAACTGTGGATCTTGTTGCACCATTAGGTGTCCTCCAATCTTCATCAAATCTACCCCCTAAGCCATGAGGCCTTTTGCTTTACCAATCATCTCCTACTCTTTCTCACATTTCTATTCACCACGTATAGTCTTCACAATCTCATTTTCCTCTCATAACTTTTCTCCTCGTCACCTAAAATATTTATAGAGATATCCCATTAGCTTTTTTTATTATTAGTTTTTTTTTCTTTTATTTCATAAGGAATCTAATTACAATCACATATAAATTTTAAAAATATTCTATATAATTTTCCTGATACAAAAACAAATATATTACAATTAAGAATTTGAAATACATCTCAACACATGTAAAAATCAAAATCTTTCAAGGTATCTTTCTATTTGCTTTTGCAATTTTATTTTTGGTATTTCATAACTAATAGAGTTGAATTATACTAAATATTGGGATTCTTGTATCGGCAGTAACCTTGTTATGTGCTTCAACACAATGTAAACATATTCCATTTTAGAAAAAGTTAAGAGTATGCATGATATTAATGAATAGTCATATTTTGGCAACTAATTATACTTCAAAACTTGTTCTCGTGGCCCATAGCAATAATGTTTTTTTTTTCTTTTTCTTTTTAATTAAATGAAGTTGAAAGAAACTTCGGAATTTCTTCCACGAAAAGCATGAACTAAAACTATGATTCGGCAAGTAATCCCTTACCAATTTGGGGTTAGGGTGTTTTTTTGGGCTCAATGTGTGTTAATCTTGATTGTTTTCATAATAGAACTTTATTAGGCATATCAATACATTGTCTGTGTTTATGATGCAGATAATAAAAGTCTAATTGTCTAGTAGGCTGTCGATGTCCCTTAATGTAGGAGTGATGAACTTACAAGAAACGCCTTTGATTGGATTCTATTTCTTGGTAAGTTTCACTGTTTTTGGAATTAAGTGACTATATCATATTCACCATGGTGTGTGGGTTTCTCCCCATTTTTGTATTTGTGATTACGCAAGTCCATCGTAATGAAAACATTTTAGATTTTGTTCAAATTAAGTGGTTTCATTTTTATAATTTTCTAATTTGTCCAAAGTTGAATTAATCAAATTCTTTTTTTTATTCTACCTCAAATTATTTATACATAATCAAATTTTTTTTTTATTCTAACTCAAATTATTTATTCTTATGATAGTCATCTATTTCCACTTCAACTTTTCTCTTCAGACCAAAATAAAATTACATGAAAAACTTTAATAATAATAATAATAATAATAATGCACATTGAAATATATTATTATTTTTATTAGAAAAATTATAGTACTGCAGTAGAAAGAAATATATCAAATTCAAACTAGTAGGGCCATCCATATACTAAATGAAGAGAAACAAATGATTTTCATTTATAAACTCCACAAATGATTTACCAATTTCATATAGGAGTGAAGTATCATTACTACATTTACAATTGAAGAGGAGTTTAGTGTGATCCATCCATTATAATAATAAAAATATTGTATAATAACCCATTTAAAAAATATATATTGAATATGAGTATTTATGGACTATTTTTTTTTTTCACATTGTAATTATAATATTTTTCCAATTGAAATCATATGAAAATGACCCCATTTTTTTAATGTGAATTTTAAGAAAACATAGATTGCGTTTGATTATGATTTTAAAAAATATTTATAATTTTTTTAATATTTAAAAAATAAATTATTTTAAGTTTTATAAAAACTAGTAGTACTTCCTAAAATTGCTATCAAACGTAACACGTGATGTCTTAAAAAAAACACTCAACTCCACTTTTGGTGCTGAAAGCATTTTGGATGGCAAGCGCTAATCCATAAGAAATTGTTATATTTGATTATCCCCAAATCATAAATAACCCATGAAAGCAATGGTGCAAGGTAGATAAACTCCAGGTGACCTGACCTTGTTCTGCCTTCTTGAAAAGTTAAAAGAAAAGATAAGCAGAGAGAGAAGGATTAAAAAATAAAATAAAATTCAAGAACCAAGTTACATTCGATCAGCAGTGAATCATGCTAATATTTGGTTTGATCGATTTCCTCCAATATTACGAATAAATTTCTTGCGTCATGATTATCTTTTGAACCATTTATATCAATATTATTGACTTTGGCTCAAAATTTTGTCGTCACTCGTCACTCGTGAGTATAGTCAGGACCACCATGAAGCAATGATAGGGGAACACCATAACGTGGTTAGCTGGGTTGGATCTTTTCAACCATTTGATTTTAATGGAATTGTTTTGTGGATGAGAAAACATGCATATTTTTTTTACATTTTTCTTAATTAAAAGCAAAGGATTTAATGTGAAACATAGGCTAGAAAAAGGATATAACAAGTTTTTCTATTGCGAATTCCAATTGTTTGGAAGGTGGGAAAACTTCTCAAGAGAGTCCTTAGGTTGCTATCCATTGCAACAAGCCATAGAATTGGGGATGCGCAAGCCATTTCCTCTTTCTCTATCAATTCCTCAAGGAATCTGCCTCCCATATATCGTGTTTGAAAGGCAGCTAAGTATTACCTCACGTTCACCAACCAATCTTCTTTGTCAACCTACTTAGCCCTATAAATCTCCCAACAAATTTCTCAAATAGCATCATTGGAAGACAGAATTGGCTAGCCATTTCTTTGTTAAAGAATGTGGTTTGGTAACAAGATATTCATCACCTGTGTTCTGGCGTTTCTATTGTTTGATGGCCTTTATTGTTGCCAACTTTCAGATCCTTATCGTTTTGTTGTAAGTAGTATGATTCCACAAATCTAAGTCAGCTAATTTTTCTCCTGGTTGGACTACAGCCAACCACAGCTACAGGTTCATTAATTCCTTGCAATATGAAAAGTCACTCACCCATTCCACTGAGCTTATAACATGTCTTGACTTCTCCCTTGCGTGCATATGAACTATCTACAAATCAAAGCATTGCTCATAGTTTGTTCTTATTTCTACGTGGGTTGTTGAGCTCTGAGGCTATGTCTGTTTCATCTATACATGCATCCATATTAATTTGCAGCTATTTAATTCTGTTTATATGTGGGAAGTCTAATGAGTTTTAACCTTTCTCATTTTAGCTGGAAGAAGCTCCATACACAAGACTCTGCAGCACCAAGAACATTTTAACTGTGAATGGGGAGTTCCCAGGCCCAACTATACGAGTTAATGCAGGAGATCAGATAACAGTGGATGTTTATAACAAGGGAAAATATAATGTCACCATTCACTGGTATGGCACTATTTGTGTATTTACAGAATTTGAGATAGATATACTTCATTATCACTCTATCAGTAACTAGCAAACTGATATATATCGGAGGGCTAAACCGAGCATACAAGTGGTGATAATAAGGGAATGTTTTTGCAGGCATGGAGTGAATCAGCTAAGATATCCATGGTCTGATGGTCCTGAGTATATCACCCAGTGCCCTATTCAACCGGGCGGAAAGTTCAGCCAAAAGCTCATACTTTCTACGGAGGAAGGAACTATTTGGTGGCATGCCCACAGCAACTGGACGAGAGCCACTGTCTATGGGGCTATCTTTGTCTATCCCAAGCCAGGAACCACCTATCCTTTTCCTAAACCGGATGCAGAAGTGCCTATAATATTAGGTACTGAAACAAAAAAATTGTCTCTTGAATTGATTCAATGTTACTTCATATATAGCTTAACTGTATTTAATAACGAATTTGATGAAATTTATCATCTTATTTTACTGATTATTAGGAGGGTGGTGGAAGCGAGACATAATGGCTGTTTATGAGCAATTCATTGCAACTGGAGGAGTCCCTAATCAATCTGATGCTTTTACCATAAATGGTCAGCCTGGTGATCTATATCCATGCTCAAAATCAGGTATATATAAACCTCCTTACTGATATATACTGAGAACCTAGCTAGGTAAGTTAGCTCTTCAGTAATGGTTGTAGGATTTGAATATGATGGGTTAGTTCACTGTATAGCACCATACATCTATTAACATGAATATTTGAGGAATCAATGCCAGGGACACCATTAGCATTAACACCAATGTGTTCGTGCAAAAATATATAAAGCAGTTTACTGGCATTCAAAATTATCAACCACATAAGAGAAAAGCATCAAACAATTACAATAGACACGGATGATAATGGGACGGGTTTTTTCATATGCCCACATTGCCTATCCTAATAAAATGAGTTTGGGGAAATTGTAAATAGATTAGGGGTAGGTTTGAGATTTTTTTTTAAAAAAAAAAACTCAAGTCAAGGTGCAAAATAGGTTCAGGTGCCTTGCCTTGTCTTGTAGATATATAATGAATAAAAAAATTATTTAAATTTATTTTTAAATTTTTTTCCTTTTTTCAATATTATAAAGTAAAAAAAAAAAAATTATCAGCAAAATAAGTTATAAATAATGATATAATATTTATTTATTGATTAATGAATTATATTTATTTTAAATATAATTAAAATCTTTAAGAATTTTACGAATTAAAAGTAAAAATCAAGGCATGATCATGTAGATATAGGAAATATATTTAAATAATTGAGATGGGCTTGTGATGGGAATACTCATCCAAAACCCTCCTAGCTCATTGTCATCCTTACTTGTAGATGGGCTTATTATAGGCCCCTTTTAATGAACTTTCTTTACCAAGATTATGGGTTAGAGTGAAGTCTCCCAACATCTTTGTCCCCACTTCGATTGATTTCCCTTCCGCTCAAGACACCAAGTTCATCATTTATCTTTCATTCAATCATAGAAAATTGAAGGGTTTAAGTTTATAATTTATAAATGGTTTTAAATACTTTTATAATTTCAATCATTAAACTTAATTTATAATTTCTTCTATGATAGATCTCAATTACTTTTATATTTCATTTTTCTTATTGTTTACTCTTACAAACTAAATAAGAGAATTCAGACTCCCTTCCTAATTTTCCCCTTTCATTTCCAAAAGCTCTGGCTTGTTTTACCCATTGCCAACATTACAAAAATAATGTTAGAACTAATTCACTGACAGTTGGAATAAAATATGACACTAATTGGGCATTATTAATTCATGGATTAGAGATTTGACCAAAAAGAAATAACCTGAAAGATCCCAATAGTTGAAGTTGTATATCCTTTGCCATCTTACTGCTTGTGTTTGACATGCATCAAATGGACTAGACATAATTTTTTGTACACTATAGGGTCTGCTGCCTTGTACCTTTTATGTGAATCCACGCCCTGCTGAATTTTTTAGAGCCACTTCACATTTTATGCTTGTGAAATAATTTTAATAATAAAGCATTAAAAAAAAAAATATCGAAAACTTAGCAGTTTCTAGGCATGCTTCTACAGCACTTCATCCTACCATAATAAACTTCAGTTCACCCTCTATTTTTCAGAAACATTCAAGCTAAATGTGGATCAAGGCAAGACTTATCTACTCCGCATGGTCAATGCTGACGTGAATGACATTCTCTTCTTCGCCGTTGCCGGACATCCAATCACCGTGGTGGGAGCAGATGGTAGCTACACCAAGCCGTTGACAAGAGATTACATTGCAATAGCCCCTGGACAAACGCTGGACGCCTTGTTGCATGCCAACCAACAGCCTGATCACTATTATATGGCTGCTAGGGCTTATTTTACTGCTATTAATGTTGATTTCGATCGCAGTACAACTACAGCTATTGTACAGTATAATGGAAACTACACTCCCTCTCCATCTCTTTCCTTGCCTTACCTTCCCAACTATAATGACACTAGTGCATCCTTTAATTTCAGCTCTAGCCTTAGAAGCCTAGCCAGTGAAGATCATCCAGTAAGTGTTCCCAAGAATGTTACCACTCAGTTGATTACCACTGTTTCTGTGAACACACTACCCTGCATTCCTAATGGTACATGTCAGGGACCAAATGGGACTCGATTCAGCGCAAGCATGAATAACATAAGCTTTATACTCCCATCAATCGATATACTCCAGGCATACTATGGCCATATCAAAGGGGTGTATGGGGATCACTTTCCAAAATACCCACCATATATATTCAATTTTACAGATGAGTATCTGCCACTGAACCTAGAGATACCGAAGCTGGGGACCGAGGTGTATATCCTGGATTACAACTCCACCGTGGAGATTGTTTTCCAAGGCACAAATTTGGTTGCAGGGATAGATCACCCCATGCATCTACACGGGCATAGCTTTTATGTCGTTGGATTGGGACAGGGAAATTTCGACCCTGAGAAGGACCCTTTGGGGTATAATTTAGTTGACCCTCCTTATAGGAACACTGTTACTGTCCCTAAGAATGGCTGGAGTACCATCAGATTCAAGGCAGACAATCCGGGTAAGTGAAGCTAATGGCTTCAACACCTATTACTAGTACTATAACTCCTAGTATACATCTTGATGTTTTTTTGTTTCTTTGTCACAGGAGTGTGGTTCATGCACTGTCATTTAGATCGCCACCTTACATGGGGCATGGATATGGTGTTCATAGTAAGAGATGGAGATCAATGGGACGAACGCATGCTACCTCCACCACCTGATATGCCGCCATGTTAATTACACTGCAGTGAATTTGTACTAGATTTCCTTTATACTTATGGTTGTAATTGGCTTGAATATATTTTCAAGCTCATATATTGCATATATGGAAAGCAGTAGTTACTGTCTGTGCTGGAACTTGAATAAGAAATGCAGAATACAAGTAATTTCATTAGTAGAATTTTCTACTTTCTTTTAAGCTTCATTGAAGACGTGCTATCAATCAAAATTAATCATAAGGAAAAGAAAAACAAAGTCTAATCCCATCACTGGACGAATTTCATTTAATAAAATATGGACCGGTGATTTCATTCATTCAATTGTTAAATACATTATGTCAAATCACTGAGACCATTGAATACATTTACATTCATACTAAGTCGAAGAAAAAATTTAGAAAGGGGAAATAAGAAAATGGTGTACTAATTTCTCTGAAATATATGCATAGGGATCATCCTATGAAAAACATTGTCATCCAATGTAGCACAGCCTCCATCTTGAGTTAGAAACTGATAAAATCCAAGATCATGATCATGATCAGAATGGTGTGAAAATCCGTGATGAATCCTTGTTGTCAATTCAGTCATTCCACCAATTGATCAAGCTTAACAAACTTTCTCCTTTGGTGTTCCTAGGTCTTGCCCATGATCAGGATCCTTGGGATAGCCCATCATTTTTCAGAAGCAAAACCAGCAGAGGAAGTGATTGATCCTAGTTGAAAAAGTGTCACAAACTCACAACGTACAACTTGGCTCTATAATGATGGATTGCTCACCTCATGGCTTCTAGGAATCATGATTGTGGAGATACTCAGAATGATAATAGTGGAAGATTCAAAACCACAAACTTGGAACATTCTTGAAGAGCAATTGTTGCCGATTACAAAAGAAAAATAAAACACACTAAAGAATCAATTACACAGGCTGAAGGGGCATTGTCCATTGACTGATACGTCCAAAAATTCAAGGCATTGTGTGATAGCTTAGCAGCTATAAATCAACCTATCTCAGGCACTAATAAAGTGTTCCAATTAGAATGAGGTTTTGGTTCAAAATACCAAAATTTTCTTGTGGTAATGCTTTCAAAGCAGCCTTATCCTTCATTAAATCAATTTATTCTATCCCTAAAAAGCAATGAACAGAAGTTGAAAAATCAAAAGATGGAGAACAAGATACTGACTAATTATGCTCATGCGTTTTTTGGGCAAATAGGTCCTAGGAGAAATGGTCGAGGAGGTAGCAGGTTCAATTCAAGAGTTTAAGGCTTCACCCCAGCTAGTCAACTGACTCCTCAAGGCTCTTGACCTCCAAAAAATCACAGAAATAATTTAAAAAATTAATATAGCAAAGAAAATAATAATAGAAAACAGTAGATAGAAAATATAATTCATTGCTTAATATCTGGCAAGGCAAATCACACAGTCATATGTTGGAAAAAATTGCACAAACAATAATTTGTCCTTAACTCAGGACGATAACAATGGATAAAAATAAACTTTTTTTCCCTCTTTGTGTAATTAAATAGGCACGTGACATTAAAAAAAGAAACTCAATAGGTAAATCAAACAGAATAAATAAGCAAAGCAAAAAAATCAAGGTACCAATTTTTTTTACAGAAAAAACCCTCTACTGTGAAGGGAAACAAAACCATGTGACTTAGTCTAGTTAAAATCTTCCACTATGAAAATAATGGGTACACTGATTCTTTTATAGAAGAATATTGGGGGTTTATTATCACCAGTAGGAGGAAGAACCATAGTTGGATTATGGACACACAAGGTCAAATAACCCACTCATTTTCTCTCTCTTTTTTTTTCCTAGTTTTTGTACTATATCTGTGCAACCACACACACATCCCATCTTTTCATCTAATATATATATATATATATATATATATATTAGGTTTCACATTTCCTTTTTTTTCTTTTCTTTTCCTTTTTTTAATTTATTGACGTGGGCCCCCTACCTCCACAAGGGAGGGACACCACTCAATAAATCTCCATCTCACTCTCATGTGGAGAGGGGCTCGTCCATATCAGCTATCTCATTGTAGGCTCCAAGTTTCTCTTTCGGTAATGTCTTGGTCAACATATCCAAACCATGCATTATCATTACTATGAACTTTTTCAATTTGCAACAACTTCATCTCTAGCACATCTCGAATCCAATGGTACCACACATCAATATGCTTTGATTATGAGTGAAAAGTATAATTTTTACTAAGATGGATTGCATTTTAGCTGTCACAGTAAAGGAGAAACTTCTCTTGTTTATGACCCAACTCTTATAGGAACTTCTTCATCCACAAGACTTCTTTGCAATATTCTATAATTGCAATATACACAACCTCCATAGTCGACAATGTAACACACTTCTATGGTTTAGATTACCAAGGAACTACTCCCCCTGCAAAAGTTATCAAATAACCTGAAGTGGACTTTCTTGAATCTATATCACCAACCTTATCTACGCTTGCGAAACTATCTAACACAGGCTTTCCATTGCCAAAGCATTAACAACCTTTGGAAGTTCCACTGAGATATTTGAGAATCCACTTAACTACTGTCTAATTTCTTTTGTTTAGATTAGAAAGAAATTGATTGATAACATCAACTACATGAGCTATATCGGGCCTTGTACATACCATGACGTACATCAAACTACCAACTACAGATGCATAAGGCACTCTCTTCATGTCTTCTTATTATTTCTCATTGGTAGGATATTGTTTGCTACTAAGCTTGAAATGACCTACAAGTGGTGATACAACAAGCATTGCCTTGTGTTGAAACGCTTTAGAACTTTCTCAATGTACCTCTTTTGAGATAACCAAAGTTTTTTTTGCTTTCTATCACAAATAATCTTCATACCAAGAATGTGCTTAGTTAGTCCTAAATCCTTTATGGCAAAGGATTTATTGAGATCCTTCTTCAGTTTCTCAATCTTACTTGTATCTATTGGACTTTAAGATCTAAGCAATAGAAGCAATATCAGTTTTTGAAAAATTGATCTTTATGGTTAAAATATTAACCTTTAGGTTTGGATGTTCTCAAACCTTAAATCCAAGTGTTAAAGAATCAAATCAATGTCGTCAAAAGTCTCGTAGACCCATGATCTTCTATTTGATGTCACAACCTGGTTCTTAGCACACTTTCGATAGAGAAGAAGAGAGAGTAAAGGCTATGACTCTCTTTTTCTTTGGAGGTGGATGACAACTATATGGAAATCCTAATCCCTAAAGGGTATTTATAAGGTTCCTCCTTGGGCTTAAGTGACTTAAGCCTACTAAGGGTTTGTGTCACTTAATCTAGCCCAAAATGGGTCCTAATTGATTAATTAACCAAACAAGACCTACTAATTAATCAATTATCCCCATCCAAAGACCTTGTTCATGAAGATAAAACCCGGATCTTTCCATTTTCCAAACCCAAACCAAGTTAGGGACATGCATAACTATCCAAGGCTTTTTCTAGATCCTATGCATAGTGGGAAAATAGCATTTTTAAACTTTAAAGGGATTCAAAAAGAGCTAACGAAAACCATAACTCAAATTTGGATGTTCCCAAATCAAATCCACGTGGCAAAGATGAAGAACGAAATTGTAGAAGTATCATAAACCCAAAGTCTTCCACCCAATGATTTGAACCTTGATTTTGACACACTTTTAGTGGGAATGGAAGAAAGAGTGGAGGTTATGACTTTCTCTCGCTCTGGAGATAGAAGACAACTCTTTAGAAAAAGTTATGGGAACCCTAACCCCTAAGGGGGTATTTATAGGGTTTCCTACTAGCCTTAAGTGACTTGAGTACACTAAAGGTTTGGGTCACTTAATCTAGTCGAAAACAGGTCCTTATTGATTAATTAACCCAACAAAGCCTACTAATTAATCAATTAGCTCAATTCAGAGGCCTTGTTCACTTACTCCTATTCAACCTTACATAATTACCAAAACGCCTTTATGGACAAAAGTGAACTTAGAACCAATTCGACCCTCATAACCCATGCCAACAAGGTGTATGAGCTCAAAGAGAGAACTACTAGGACCCATAGGAATACTGGCTCTCTCAAAATCCAATTCTAAAGTTGATTCAACATCCCATTATAGAGAATTAATTGAACTCTAGTATCCTATGTAAATGAAAACAAAACACCAAGTGCTTGAGTCCATGACTTGCTATCCATTATGTTTAGTCTCCCCATGAACTAGTGTCCATAGTCTAACAAAATGAAAGCTATCAACCTTTCAAGACTCCCTCTACCATCCTTAAGTTACATGTCCTCTTATTGTATGTTCAATTGATATATCTTAGCTCTTAAAGAGCCTATGTCAAGTTCCACTTAAGAAACTACTATGGTCATAGTTTCCATGAACACACCTCTTTAAGATCACCCCAAGGAGACACACAGTCTAAATCCCAAGAGATATCATGGTGTCACTATTGAGAATACCTATTGCTATTAGTTTCCATCAATAGTGACCCAATCCATAGGGAATATATTATTAGTTTACAATCTCACCCATAAGTCAAAGTCATTGCTAACTTCAACACAAGCGTAATATTCTCTCAAGGTTAAGAGACAACATAATAAAGCAGCTTGGTGAAGTTATGACTACATGATAACCTTAAGTCATAACTCACCATAGGTTATGTCCAATGTGTAACCATACACATTAGTGCACTCACCATGGGAAACCCATCTCAATAACCAAGACCAATCATCCCTCCAATTAGGAGATGGTGCACTACAACCTGTAATAGGTTGCCTAGTGATTGCGTGCCCAACTGGTGTACCTTGAGTTTGGTTCTCAAACGAGAGTAATCAACAAAATTTATAACCTATATCACCATGCACTAGGATAGCCTTAGCTAATATAGCATAGTGGCTTTAGGATCGTTCACTGGGAAGGGTTTTCAACTTACAACTGATACCAATTCAAAGTTAAATTGGTGCTTTTTCATTTCAAGGTTAGCTTAAGAAGAAAAAATAAACTTTGGTTGAAAAAGGATTTGTTTTAAGCTAACTAAAAAGAAACTAATGGGAATTACTTATAAAGAAAAGAGTTCCTTGGAGTTTTAGGTTCATTGGGGAGGCTCTTCATGCAAAAACAGAGCTCTGATCACTTGAATCTTTTCCTTGCATTAGAGAATTAACATATAGTTAATTCTCTAACCGGTGTTGTACAGATGTTTCCCTTTAATGGATTTTAGCACTAATTCCCTCTCACTAATGCAACTTGCAATGGCTCGTGCCTCTCACCTAGCATTTTCTATTCAAGGTGATCATTAACCTTGGACTTCCCTTCTCAAGCTCGCAAGAGATAACTAATGGATGTCTCATTAGAGCCTAAAAGCTTACCAAGTGTTAGCAATTCTAGAAAATCCTACCTTCAAGTCACCTTCCAAAGGCTCGCAAGAGATAAACTAGTGCATCTCCATGGACGGAGATCACTTACCTTACCAAGTGTTGGCCCAGGTGAATTGAAGGCGTTTTAAGTTAACTAAAAACATAGAAATCCTTAATGGGTCACACTTTCTCTTCATTAACAGCTGAAACAACAAAACTACCAATTCTTGCATTCGGGGCCTTACCTGGCTACCTTAGCTCCAAGGAACTAAAAGCTTAGCCACTCATTCTCTGAGGAAACATCCTCACAGCTTGTTTGGTTAGTAAGAAAAAATAAATACAATACAATCAAATTGAGTAGGTAAGGCAGAGCAAAGCTCTGTACTTTACTTCCTTCCAAAACTATACAAAAGATGTCTCTGAGAACAAGCTCCCCGACATATCACTGTAATGGAAATTAAAAACAATATATATGAGGCTATTTACCCTTTGTTCTTGCTTAATAACTAAGGAATCCTATGATAGGTGATTGCAAGGAGAGAATGGGGATTTAGACATCAAATATCTAAAGCAAAAAATCTAAAAATGTCAGTCGCAAATATCGGGAAATACTAAGGAGAATTTCGCAGGCGTGCAAGATGGCTGCGAAATTTCGCAACCTGAAGGACACCATGTCGTAGCCAAAGGCTGATTTCGCAGCCATCCTCTTGTGATTTCACAGCCAAAGGCTGATTTCGCAACCCGCGAAATTGGCCTTTAGCTTGGTGTGATCAGCTTCCAATGGCTCTAACTCCTTCATTTTAACTCTGAATCATGCACCGTTTAAAGCATTGGATTGCTGACTTCCTGAGCTTCGAAACGACATATAGTATGCATAATTTGAGCTCCAGAAAGTACTCCAAAAGGGGCTGAAAGTTTCTGTTCTCTTGAATGCTTCATGTTAGATTTCTCTCTTTGCTTTCCCTCCTTGAATTCATGATTTGCTTATGGAAAAGGACTACAAAGCTTCAAAGCTTTGGTTCTTCATGTTACTGGGCTTCCCATTGCTTTGCCATGGATTCCAAAGAACTCTCCTCAATCTTGGATTGCTTTGGTGATCAAATTACTAACAAAAACACCAAAACTTACACAATTTGATTAGAAATGATTGCAAAGGTCCTTAATATGTTAATTGAGTTAAAAGGTAATAACTACTACTCAAAAGTGTTTAAAAGAGTTAATTACAAGCTATCAAATAGCCCTTTTTGAGTAGTAATCACCTAGACCCATGAATTGATTGTGAACAAGTCATCTATTTGCAAGGAACCCATGACTTAGAACTTCTATGCAACTCCTAATGCACCTAAGTCGTATACAATGCAAAAGATGTAGGCAACAATGCTCATAAAGAATAATACATGGAATAAGGATAGATAAAAGTGAAATTGGAACATCATTAAATAAATAATGAATTCCAAATTTATTACATCATATCATGCTTTTAAGGGCTCTATCCTAACATTCTCCCACTAGCCCTCAAAGCATTATGCTTATAAAGCATGACAAATACTCATTTGAAACCTATGTTATCCCTACGACCAAAAAAAACTCTCCTTGTCAATGTCTTGGTGAAGGGATTCACTAGGTTTTCCACTTAAGGTATCTAGTCAACCATCACGTCACCCTCTAAACTATCTCAATACTTTGGAGCACAAGCACATAATCCCTCTTTCTCAAATACACTTGAGTATATGCTTAACATAACATAATTTTCCTATTCTTATAATCCCTAAGGACTTTAAACTCAAGAATATATTGCACCCCTTTTGGGTTTATATCTAGAATCAAGTAAACAACCAGATCTTGACTAATGACTCTATTCCTACATCATTCTCAATGGGTAGATTGTCATCTACCTATAGATCCTCCTATTATGTATTCAAGTGACATGTCTTAGCTCTCAAAGAGCCTATGTCAAGTTCCACTTAAAGAACTATAATGACCATAGTTTCCATGAACACACCTCCTTAGGATTACCCAAGGGGACACGTTATCTCAATCCTATGAGATATCTGGTACCTTTATTGAGAATACCTATTGCTACCAATTTCCATCAATAATGACCTGATCCATAGAGAATACATTATTGGCTTACGATCACACTCGTAAGTCAAAGCCATTGCTAACTTTAGCACAAGCTCAATATTCTCTCAAGGTTGAGAGACAACATAATAAAACTGATTGGTGAGATCATGACTACTTGATAGCCTTAAGTCATGACTCATCATAGGTCTTGTCCAATGTGTAACCATATACACTAGTGCCTTGATATGTTTACCCAATAGGTTATCTAATTTCGCCTTAAATTCAATGAGTTTATCCAAGGCATTAGACTTCCTATCTACATATCCAAACCTAGAGTACTTATCAATAAAATGATCAAATACCCGTACTTTCCATAAATAAACACAAAAAAGTTCATACACATGAGTATGCACTAACTCCAAATATTCCTTGGTCCCATGTCCTTTAAAAATAAAGGGGACTCTTGGTCTTTTTACCATTTACATATAATTTGTAAATTGAAAGATCTTTTAGAATAAGAAGATCTATACTTAATTAGTCTTTGGATCCTATTTTGATTAATATAACCTAGTGATAACCCGACTCTTGGTAGCTTGGCATGTAAGGGTATCAACAAAATTTATACCTAAGGTCCTTACACTAAAGTAGCAAAGCTACTATAGCATAGTGGCTCTAGGATCGAACACTGGGAAGGGTTTTTACTTTAACTGGTGAAGTTCGGAGGATGGAGTGAACTTTTCTTAATAAAAATTAGGTTAAGATGAAAACATAAAAAGATGAAGGTGTTGTAAACTAAACTAACATGAAAATAGGTTAAAAGATGGAAAAAGAATTTTCTCAAAGCTTTGGATAGCCATGCTTAACTCACTGTGTAAAAATGGAGATTTTGGGACTTTTCACCTCAAGTTGGGGAAGCAACTAAGGTGATGCTTACTTCCCGAACCGGTATGAGTTTAACAACTGAGTTTTAGTCCTTGAAAACTTACAAAAAGGGTAGTTGAACCTCATAAATGCTCTTTTAATGATATAGGTCATCTCCTCGACTTGCAATACAATGGCTCGTAGGAGATAACTAATGAACGTCAGTGGATCTAACAATAAGAATCCACTGAGACCAAAAGGTTATCAAGTATTGGCCATTCAAAGCAAGTCAGAGGGATTAAAAGCTTTACTTTGAATGAAAACATTTATGACGCTCAGCTACTAACATTTATGGCTTGGAAATCTCCATCCTGACACGGGAGCTTCACATGGCATCCATTACTTCAAGAAACTAAAAGGTTTTAGCCTCTCATCCTTGGGGATTTCATCCTCCAAGGATGTTTGGCTACTAAGAAAATGAGAAAGAAAAGAGAAAAGAAACGTATGAACAAAAGTGCTCTTATAACTTATAAAGTTATAGGTTACTAGATTTAATGATCTGAGGCTCTTCACCTCTATTTAAAGACAATAACAAGCTAAATTACAAGAGCTATTACAAAAGCAACCTATTAATTGGTTGATTACAAGGGTAAAATAGGTATTTACAAAGCTAAAAATCAAGCAAAATATCTTGGAGAACCGGCAGTGGAATATCATCAACACCGTCTCAAAACAGGGGATTTCAGAGGTATTTCGCAAAGTGGCTAAATCCACCTTGTGAAATTTCGCAAGGGGGTTCTTCATGGTGCGAAGTGGCCAAATTTCGCACCATGAAGAAAATCTCCTTGCGAAATTGGTCATTTGACATGATGCAGTTGTCTTCCGAAGGCCATATCTTCCTTATTTCAGCTCCAAATCATACACGGTTTGAAGCGTTGGATTCTTGACTTCCTAAGATTTCAAATGGTATATAGAATGAAAAAAATGGACTTCAGGAAGTGCTTCAAAAGTGCGAAAGAAGACTGCAGCTGTTTTCTTCACTCTGTTTCCCTCTTCTCCATTGCTTGTGCTCGTGTTTCCACTTGAAATTCAAGCCTGTAATCATCCAAAATCCTTGCTTAACTCGCCCAAATAGCTCCTCCATCAATTGGCATGCTTGAATCGATTCATAAGCTGATAAAAACATGTAAACTTGCCACAAAATGGTTAAAACCAATTACTAAGGACCTTAATGAATTAATTGGGTTAAATGAATATGATTACTACTCAAAGGTGCTTAAAACCATTATAATTAGGTCTAAAAAATAGAACTTTTTGGTAGTAATCACCTAGGCATTAGAAGTCAAATGTTTGATTAGTACTAGGTTTTTTCTTTTAGTGAGATTTTACTATTCTCATTACTTGGTGATTACTACCAAAAAGTGCTATTTTGTAGACCTAATTATAATGGTTTTAAGCACCTTTGAGTAGTAATCATATTCATTTAACCCAATTAATTCATTAAGGTCCTTAGTAATTGGTTTTAACCATTTTGTGGCAAGTTTACATGTTTTTATCAGCTTATGAATCAATCCAAGCATGCCAAATGATGGAGAAGCTACTTGGACAAGTTATGGCAAAGCTTTTGGAAGCTCAAATTCATGAAGAACCAACCTTTGGAGCTCCATAGCCCTTTGCCAAAGTCGTTCAAAGTATGCAAGTAAAGAACAATGGAGAAGAGGAAAGCAAAGTGAAAAAATCAGAGGACAGCAGCTGCAGTCTTCTTTCGCACTTTTGGAGCACTTTACGAAGTCCATTTTCTACATTCTATATACCATTTCAAAGCTTAGGAAGTCAAGAATCCAACGCTTTAAACCGTGTACAATTTGGAGCTGAAATGAGGAAGATATGGCCTTTGGAAACTAACTGCTCCAGGTTGTGCGAAAATTTCGCACGACACAGGTGTTATGCGAAATTCACATAACACCTTCAAAATTCGCATAACCCATGCATGGTGCGAATTTTCCTCTGTTTTTGCCAACTCCACTTTAGATATTTTCTTATGTATTTTTTGATGTAATTTCCTTTCTTATCCTTGTAACTAACCAATCACAAGCTTTTGCTTTTGTAAAGACTATATAAGGGGTGGAAATCACCTCTTGAAATATATAGAACATGCGTGTTACGTTTTACACTGAGTGATATACAGAGCTCTCTCGTTTCTCTTTTCTCTTTACTATTTTATTTTCTTGGAAGCCAAACAGCCTCTGAGGGCTTTTCCTCAGAGGATGATTGGCTAAAACTTTTAGTTTCTCAAAGTATGGATGTTATGTGATGACTTGGATGCAATCCCATGGAAATTTCTCGCACCCGGAAGGTAAGGTAGTCATTTTTCATTAAAGGTTCATTAATGCAAAGTTTGGTTTTTATTTCCTTTAGACAACTTCCAACGGCCAATACTTGATAAGCTTTTGGATTTCTATCCATTAGTTATCTCCTACGAGCTATTGGAAGGTGAGGTTTTCAATTCCAAGTTTGTCATTAATCCGTTAGAACCAATTTCAATGGCCGTTGAAAGGTGAGTTTATCACCTGGAATGACTTTGAGTTGCCAATATTTGGTAAGCTTTTGACTTTAGACCATTAGTTATCTCTTACGAGCCATTCAAAGGAAGTCTAAGGTGAATAACCATTGATGAAATTCACTACCATCTGTTTTGTCATTTTAAAGGATTAAAACTTGATTTGCTAAATCCATATCGGTTCGGGAAGCAAGCATCACCATAGTTACAACCCCAACGCGAGGAGCCTATCCTAAGATTTCCAATTTGCATAAGAGCCAGAGCATAGCTATCCTATCTTTGAGAAACTTGTTTTTACACCCTTTCATTTTAGTCTTTAATGTTAGCTTAGATTAGTTTAAATCTTTCTAAAACATTTACATCTTCTTTTAAAGCTAACATCCATAAGAAAATCATCTATTTTCCTAATTTGAATATCACTTGTATTTGCGAAAACCCTTCCCAGTGAACGATCCTAGAACCACTATGCTATAGTAGCTTGGCTACTTTAGTAATAGTATTCAAGGTATAAATTTTGTTGATACGCCTTTAAAGCTAAGCTACCATGAGTCGAATCAAATGTTTCACCCCCCAACTGACTCATTGCTAGTCCCTTAGCAATGGAGGAGATAAAAACTAAGTAAACTATAATAATATACATAAAAGGGATCATGCAAATCACTCCAAAAAATGATATGAGTGGCATAATGGACATCCATGGATCAATAAAGATGTGAAACTCAACCTATAATAAGAGTTGTCAAAGCATTCACTTGCTCATAGAGTACAAAGAATGGATATTATGCAAGTTTAAGCATCAAAAGAATTTCCAATCTCAAAAGATCCAAATCAAACTCTTCCGATAAAAGCTAAGTGTTAATGTTTTAATTTCAATTTGTGCATTCCTTGTTGGATTCGAGACCAAGAGGGAACCCTGGTACAAGTTGAAGAAAAGAGCCTTAGTTGAATATCATTTTTTTTAGAAATGGAAATTCCACATGAAGATCAAAGCTCTCATTATGATCATGAGAAGGAAAAATTTGCATACTTATCCATGAGGGGTCGGATTGAATTAGGGAAAAGGCAAGTTCAACAAAGCCAATGGGGTAGTAAGTATGCTTTGAATGAAGACATGAGCATGAAGGCAAAGCTAGCATCTATGGCTAGAAGGATAGACGAGTTTGAATTGAGGAATGTGCATACTGAAGCACAACCACAAGCCATGCCAACTTCATTTGAGTATATAAACCATCCCAACCTTACAACCCAACCTCAACCTCAACCATCAATGAGTACATCTTCATTGGAGCAAGCCATTTTGAAGATAAGCAAAGTCATGGAGGACTTTGTAGGTGAGCAACAAAAGATCAACTCTCATCTTAATGAAAAGATTGATAATTTGGAGAGTTCAATAAATGTAAGAATAGAGGGGGTTTATAATGATCTATCACTAAGGATAGAAAAAGTTCAAGACTCCATTGAGAAGCTCACCAATCTCGACATAGCAAGGGGGAAAAGGAAGCTTCCTCCTCAACCCCACCATAACCTTCAAGGAACCAATGCAAAAAGATCAAGGAAAGTGTTGAAGATCGACACTTTGGTAGGGGATTGCTATGACAACTCTATGGACCAACCTTCCATTGAAAATCATAAGGTTCAAGATGATAAAGGGTTACCTGAACCCTTTAAAGCATCCACTTCTCCAGGGAAGAGAAGAGAAACGAATTCCCTTGGACCAAATGGGAAGGATGCCAATTTTTTTGGGATCCAGGGGGAATTCAGCATGAAGTGGTTGTGTGAGTGAGAATGAGCTAAATAGTTCATCTTCTTTTTGGGGTACATGCTATCAGCTTCATTTAAATTATATGCTTTCTTTAAATTTATGCATGTTTTAGTTTCAATTCTTAGCTTTAATTTAGTTTTAATATGTTTTTAAGATGAGTTTTGAAGTGTTCATGCAGGTATGATGCTTGCAAAAATCGAAGTTATGGTAAAAACAAGGGAAAACAGGGGAGAAAAGCCAAAACAGAGCAATTCGCACCACCCCATTTCGGCAACTGTTGGGAACATTTCGATCACTTCCCAAAGTTCATTTCATGTGTACTATATCTCTTTTCAAATCTTGGGAAGTCAGGAGTCCATAGGTTCAAACGGTGCTCGATTTGGAGTTGAAACGAAGAAGTTATGGCCGTTTGAAGACGACTGTGCAAAGCTGAACGGGAATGTTGCAGCCGCACCCATTTCGCTACTGTTGGACACGTTTTTGGAGCACTTTCTGGAGTTCAAATTATGCATACCATATGTCGTTTTGAATCTTAGGAAGTCAGGAGTCCAGTGCTTCAAACGGTGTGCGATTTGGATTTGAGACGAAGAAGTTATGACCATTTGAAAGAATCCAATTTTGCATTTGGGCGGGTGAATAGTGCCTTGTGCGAAATTTTCGCACAACATATTGTGTTGTGCGAAACTCGCAAAACACTCGCACAACACCCTCCCTTGTGTGAAATTTTTGCACAACACATCCCCTTGTGAAAAATTTTCGCACCACTCTTCCCTTGTGCGAATTTTTGAGCTTCTTCATCCCTACCCTTCCCAATCCCAAGCCTTTGAGCCCTGTCCTTAGCTGCTCAAAGTGGGACCCACTCATCATTTTTGTAAATATTTAGTATAAATTCCTCTCTCATTCAATTTTTGAATTTTGAAACAAGTGGTTCAACCTTCTCAACTCCAAGTCCACATCACATGAGGTACCACTTCCTTCCTTCTTATTTTTCGATTCAAACATTGAGGACAATGTTCATCTCGGTTGGGGGGAGAGATGAGGAAGTAAGTATTAGTTTAAATTTTTATCATACTTAGTTAAATTAGCTACTTTTTGTTTAAATTTAAAAAAATTTGCTTTAAACTCCATGGATATTAAGGATTAACTCTCAAAATTAAATGAGAGAAGGCGAGTTTCAACTTGATTACATGAGTCTTAGAGTTTGTATTATGCTCTTCTAAAAGTTGATGAATTGTTGAAACTCCCATTGCATGCAAACTTATCTCTTCCACCTTAAGCTATTCGCACACACATACATTAGATTCCGGTTATAAGATGTGAAACTATCTCACCTTCTAAGCTTGAGAAATCATAATTTGACACCTTTAACCTCTCTTTAATAGTGTTGGGACACCTCATAAAGACCAATGAGTCTTTGAAAAAAATAGAAAAAAGAAAAAGAAAAAGAAAAAAAAAGAAAAAAAAATATATAGAATAAACTTCTTTGCTTGCCTTGAAACCTGAGCATGGTCCGAAGGGGTGGCGAAAGCCTTTAAAGCCTGGTGCCCTAAGCCTTTATTGGTTGGGAGTCACCGATCCTCTGCTTGTTACATGGGTGAATTGGTTAAGTTTAGTAAGTGAAAAGAATTGTGAATAAAAGGTGCATTCCTAACCTATCAAGAGATGGTTAATTTTGCTAAGCTTAAAGAAAGACTTAGGTTGGGGGGAGATGATAGTTATCCATACTATACTCGGAAGCTAATCACTTGGCAAAGTGATAATGGAGTCTCACATAAAAAAATGTAATACATTTCACAAACTTACATAACTAATCTTGCAACTAAAGCTATGATAAGTATAATCCCATCATATGACCTTCTCACATGTTGAAAACCCTATAAAGAACTAAATATAGTGGGCAAGGAATCTATCCACCACTATTGGTGAAATCCACCACTGTTTATTTAACATTGAGAATATCTTGTGTACTTGTATATCCTTAGGCACTTTGAGCATTCCTTTTCCAGTGTCCTAAAAGGCCACAAATGAATCATTGCTCATGAGTTTGTTTTTCATTCCTTTTCTTGAACTTTATTTATTTAGTGTTATCCTTCTTCTTCTTAGTAGAAGAGCCTGAAGAGCCTTGACTTCCATATGAACATCCTTCGACTCTTTGAGAATCTTCTTATCTATCCCAAAGGAATCTGGTAAGATTTCTAAGATAACAGGAATCTTGGTGTTCATAATAGTCTTAAGGGAAATTTGTTTAGTTGACTTGCCCTTATTACCAAATAACCCTTGCAACATTAAAGAGAATATCATAAACTATGGCAATAGACATGTGTTGCTTTTGCAACACATTATCTAAAGACCCAAGTATGAGAGACTTAGTCTTCTAATCCATCTTATGCCACCTTTGATATGCTTCTCCTTCTTTATGATAGGTTTGTTCAAAGGAAATAACAAACTCTACCAAAAACAACTTCTATGCAATTAATACTATATCCAGATTATTTTCAATCTATAATTAGGTCCAATTTAAACAAGAGATAATAGTGACAGGCTAAAGACATGATATCTATAACAAATATAATAACTCCATGTATTAATAAAAAGAAACCAAGCATTCAAGGTAAGTTGGTAATTAATTTTGCAAAAATGTAGTGTTCTCAAACTATATGTCCTTTTGCAAGGTATCCTAATACCATAAGAATCAAGCCTACTTTAAGCAAGTCATGACTCTTATTACTAGGGTAGAGACCCTCTCTAATTGATCAACTTGCCTTAAACTTTAAAAGTTATCCTAAGGCATTAATCAACATACTTTTATGTTTAGCCCTTAGTCTAAGCAAATGAGACCACTTTAAGTGATTCTACCACTTCATGTCTAAGTTAAGTGTGTAACCAAGATCCTTGACATCAATATTACCTGGTGAAGAGTTCTATCGTTAGGATTAGTCACTCCCACTACAAACATATATAGTCTTGTCCATAAAGGATAGTCTATATCTCTTGATTCCTTTGGCCACCCCATTTTTAGGATGGTGATGGGCCCAAAATCAAGATGGGCTCGATCTTGGAGGCTTGCCTATGGCCCTCTCCCATTTAATATTTTGGAAAAGAGACTTTAAGATCATTTTGTTTACTATCTTAAAATAAATTATTCATCATGAAAATTTCTAAAACTTTTATTTATTACTTGAATTGGAACTCTGATTACTACTCCAAAAGTGCTATTTTATACCTTGTAATTAACTCTTTTAAACACTTTTGAGTAGTAGTTATTACCTTTTAACTCAATTAGCATATTAAGGACCTTTGCAATCATTTCTAATCAAATTGTGTAAGTTTTGGTGCTTTTGATAGTAATTTGGTCACCAAAGCAATCCAAGATTGAGGAGAGTTCTATGGAATCCATGGCAAAGCAATTGGAAGCTCATTAACATGAAGAATCAAAGCTTTTAAGCTTTATAGTCCTTTGCCAAAAGCAAATCATGAATGCAAGGAGGGAAAGCAAAGAAAGAGATCTAACATGAAGAATTCATGAGGACAGCAACTGTTGGACACTTTTGGAGCACTTCCTAGAGCTCAATTTATGTATACTATATTTCATTTCGAAGCTCGGGAAGGCAGCAATCCAACGCCTCAAATGGTGCATGATTCGGAGTTGAATTAAAGAAGTTAGAGCCATTGGAAGCCGATCACACCAAGCTGAAGGCCAATTTCGCAGGCTGCGAAATCAGCCTTTGGCTGCGAAATCACAAGAGGAAGGCTACGAAATCAGCCTTTGGCTGTGAAATAGTGTCCTTCAGGTTGCAAAATTTTGCAGCCATCTTGCACGCCTGCAAAATCCTCCTGAGTGCTTCCAGATATTTGCGACCGACATTTTTAGATTTTTTGCTTCAGATATTTGATGTCTAAATCCCCATTCTCTCCTTGTAATCCACCAATTATAGGATTCCTTAGTTATTAAGTAAGAACAAAGGGTAAATAGCCTTATATATATTATTTGTAATTTCCATTATAGACATCTCTCGGGAGCTTGTTCTCAGAGACAACTTCTTGTATAGTTTTGAAAATGAAGTAAAATACAGAGCTTTTGCTCTGCCTTACCTTATCGTTTTGATTGTATTTATTTTTCTTACTAGACAAACAAGCTCTGAGGATGTTTCCTCGGAGAATGAGTGGCTAGGCTTTTAGTTCCTTGGAGCTAAGGTAGCCGGGTAAGGCCCCGAATGCAAGAATTGGTAGTTTTGTTGTTTCAGCTGTTAATGAAGAGAAAGTGTGACCCGTTAATGATTTCTATGTTTTTAGTTAACTTAAAACGCCTTCAATTCACCTGGGCCAACACTTGGTAAGGCAAGTGATCTCCGTCCATTGAGGTGCACTAGTTTACCTCTTGTGAGCCCTTGAGAGGTGACTTAAAGGTAGGATTTTCTAGAATTGCCAACACTTGGTAAGGTTTTGGACTCTAAGGAGACTTCCATTAGTTATCTCTTGCGAGCTTGAGAAGGGAAGTCCAATGTTATTGATCACCTTGAATGGTGAAGCTAGGTGAGAGGCATGAGCCATTGCAAGATGCATCAGTGAGAGGGAATTAGTGCTGAAATCCATTAAAGGGAAGCATCTGTACAACACCGATTAGAGAATTAACTATATGTTAAGTCTCTAATGCGAGGAAAAGATTCAAGTGATTAGAGCTCTATTTTTGCATGAGGAACCTGACCCCATTGAACCTAAAACTCCAAGGAACGCTTTTCTTCATAAGTAATTCCCATTTCTTTCTTTTTAGTTAGCTTAAAACAAATCCTTTTTCAACCAAAGTTCATGTTTTCTTTTGAAGCTAACCTTGAAATGAAAAAGCACCAATTCAACTTTGAATTGGTATCAGTTGTAAGTTGAAAACCCTTCCCAGTGAATGATCCTAAAGCCACTATGCTATATTAGCTAAGGCTATCCTAGTGCATGGTGATATAGGTTATAAATTTTGTTGATTACTCTTGTCTGAGGACCAAACTCAAGGTACACCAGCTAGGCACGCAATCAAATGGCGCCGCTACCGGGGAAGGTGCCAACTTCACAGTGATATTATTCCAAAGTACTTGTGATTTTCATCACAAGTTTGGTGATTCTTCTTTCATTTTACTAACTCCTTTAATTGTTTCTTTTACATGTTCATACTGTAACATATCTTTTAATTTAGTTTTAGTTAATCTAAGTCTTTTTGTAGTTATGTTTTCTTTTGTTTCTTTTGTTTTTGTTTTTGTTACAGTTGATACTAGTTGTGTATGCCAAATTGGATACGAGATAGTGGAGAAAGACTTGTGAAACGTGAAACACCTCATAACAAGGAATTGGAATTGAGCTTGAATATCATGGAAGCTACACCTGAAGATCAGCATAGTCACCATGGTCATCAGGACAATCCCAATGAATTCAGATCAATGAGGGACCGCATGCATCCACCTCGTATGAGTGCACCATCATGTATAGTGCCCCCTACAGAGCAGCTAGTGATCAGACCACATATTGTTCCACTTCTACCAACTTTCCATGGGATGGAAAGTGAGAATCCCTATGCACATATCAAGGAATTTGAAGATGTTTGTAATACATTCCAAGAAGGAGGAGCTTCAATCGACTTGATAAGGCTTAAGCTATTTCCTTTTACTTTAAAGGATAAGGCCAAGATTTGGCTTAATTCTTTAAGGCCAAGGAGTATCCGTACTTGTACTGATTTACAAGCTGAATTCCTCAAGAAGTTTTTTCCTACTCACAGAACAAATGGCCTGAAAAGACAAATTTCAAACTTCTCAACTAAAGAGAATGAGAAATTTTATGAGTGTTGGGAAAGATACATGGAAACCATCAATGCTTGTCCTCACCATGGTTTTGATACATGGCTATTGGTGAGTTATTTCTATGATGGGATGTCTTCCTCAATGAAGCAACTCCTCGAGACAATGTGTGGAGGAGATTTCATGAGTAAGAATCCGGAGGAAGCTATGGATTTCTTGAGTTATGTGGCTGAAGTTTCAAGGGGATGGGATGAACCGAACAAAGGAGAAGTGGGGAAGATGAAGTCTCAATTGAATACTTTCAATGCTAAGGCTGGGATGTCCACCTTGAATGAAGATGTTGATATGAAAGCAAAATTTACAGCTATGATAAGAAGATTGGAGGAGCTAGAATTGAAAAAGATACATGAAGTGCAAGCTGTTGCTGAAACACCAGTGCAAGTAAAGCCATGTACTATTTGTCAATCTTATGAACACTTGGTGGAGGAGTGCCCTACAATTCCAACTGCTAGGGAAATGTTTGGAGATCAAGCAAATGTCATTGGACAATTCAAGCCCAACAACAATGCTTCGTATGGAAATACTTACAACTCAAGTTGGGGGAACCATCCAAATTTTTCTTGGAAGCCAAGAGCACCTCAGTACCAACAGTCGGCTCAACCATCTCAACAAGCTTCAAGTCTTGAACAAGCAATAGTGAATCTCAGCAAGGTTGTGGGAGATTTTGTTGGAGACCAAAAATCCATCAATGCTCAACTCAGTCAAACAATTGACAGTGTAGAGAATACATTGAATAAAAGGATGGATGGGATGCAAAATGACTTATCTCAGAACATAGATAATCTCCAATACTCAATCTCAAGGCTTACTAACTTGAATACAGTGCAAGAGAAGGGTAGATTTCCTTCTCAACCTCACCAAAACCCCAAGGGTATCCATGAAGTGGAAACTCATGAGGGAGAATCTTCACAGGTGAGAGATGTCAAAGCCTTGATCACTCTAAGGAGTGGTAAAAAGGTTGAGTTGCCAACACCCAAGCCACATGTTGAAGAGGAAGAAGAAAAAGAGACAAAGAAGAGGGAGAAAATCAAAGGAAAGAAGAAAGATATCAATGAAGGGAAAGAGGACCATGATTCAACAGTGAATGCAAATCCGGAAAAAGAGCTTATTAAGGAAGAAATGTTGAAGAAACACACCTCTCCACCTTTTCCTCAAGCTTTGCATGGGAAAAAGGGGATCAGAAATGCATCAGAAATCCTTGAAGTATTGAGACAAGTGAAAGTCAATATTCCATTGCTGGATATGATTAAACAAGTTCCAACATATGCAAAATTCCTAAAGGACTTATGTACTATCAAAAGAGGGTTGAATGTGAATAAGAAAGCCTTCTTGACTGAGCAAGTAAGTGCTATCATACAATGCAAGTCTCCTTTGAAGTACAAAGATACGGGATGTCCTACCATTTCAGTCATGATTGGAGGAAAGGTAGTAGAGAAAGCTTTGTTAGACTTGGGAGCAAGTGTGAATTTGCTACCATACTCTGTTTACAAGAAATTGGGACTTGGTGAATTGAAGCCAACATCAATCACTCTATCTCTAGCTGATAGATCAGTGAAAATTCCAAGGGGGATAATTGAAGATGTCTTAGTTCAAGTTGATAATTTCTACTATCCAGTAGATTTTGTTCTTCTTGATACGGACCCCATTGTCAAGGAAGCTAATTATGTTCCTATCATCCTTGGAAGGCCATTCCTTACTACCTCAAATGCAATCATCAATTGTAGGAATGGACTCATGCAACTCACTTTTGGCAACATCACACTTGAGCTCAATATCTTTTATATGTCTAAAAAGCTAATCACTCCGAAATAAGAAGAAGGTTCAGAAGAGGTATGCATTATTGACACTCTAGTGGAGGAGCACTGTAATCAGAATATGCAAGACAAGTTGAATGAAAGTCTTAGGGATCTTGAAGAAGGGTTATCTGAACCCTCTGATGTACTTGCTACTCTACAAGGTTGGAGGAGGAGAGAAGAGATTCTACCTTTGTTCAATAAAGATGAGGCACAAGAAGCTGCTAAAGAAGAGACCCCAAAGCTAATTTTGAAGCCTCTGTCGATGGAGTTGAAATACACATACCTGGAAGAAAATAAACAATGCCCTGTTGTTTTATCTTCATCTCTTACTACTCATCAGGAGATTTCTCTCTTGAAGTTCTTAAGAGATGTAAGAAAGTAATAGGATGGCAAATATCTGACTTGAAAGGCATTAGTCCTTTGGTTTGTACACATCATATATATATGGAGGAAGAAGCTAAACCAATTCATCAGCCTCAAAGGGGATTGAATCCTCATTTGCAAGAGGTGGTGCGAGCTGAGGTGCTGAAGCTACTTCAAGCATGTATTATCTATCCCATATCTGACAGCCCTTGGGTGAGTCCTACTCAAGTGGTACCAAAGAAGTCAGGGATTACTGTGGTTCAAAATGAAAAAGGAGAAGAAATTTCTACAAGCCTCACTTCAGGTTGAAGGGTGTGTATTGATTATAGAAAATTGAATGTTGTGACAAGGAAGGATCATTTTCCATTGCCATTTATTGATCAAGTATTGGAGAGAGTCTCTGTCCATCCTTTCTATTGTTTCTTGGACGGGTACTCCGGGTATTTTCAAATTGAAATTGATGTTGAAGATCAAGAGAAGACCACTTTGACATGTACATTTGGAACATACGCCTACAGAAGAATGCCTTTTGGTTTATGCAATGCACCTGCAACATTCCAAAGATGTATGCTTAATATCTTTAGTGATATGGTGGAGTGAATTATGGAGGTTTTCATGGATGACATCACCATATATGGAGGTACATTTGAAGAATGCTTAGTCAACTTGGAAGCGGTTCTTAACAGATGCATTGAAAAGGACTTGGTGCTCAACTGGGAGAAATGCCATTTTATGGTACATCAAGGAATTGTCCTTGGCCATATCATTTCCAAGAAAGGCATTGAAGTTGATAAAGCAAAGGTGGAACTTATTGTCAAGTTGCCATCCCCAACAACTGTAAAAGGAGTAAGGCAATTCCTTGGCCATGCAGGGTTTTACAAGAGATTCATAAAAGACTTCTCTAAGTTTTTAAAGCCTCTTTGTGAACTCTTGGCTAAGGATGCTAAGTTTATATGGGATGAAAGATGTCAAAGGAGTTTTGATCAATTGAAGCAATTTTTGACAACTGCTCCAATAGTGAGGGCTCCCAACTGGCAACTACCCTTTGAAGTAATGTGTGATGCCAGTGACTTTGCTATAGGAGTTATACTTGGCCAAAGAGAAGATGGAAAGCCTTACTACTATGCAAGCAAGACATTGAACGAAGCTCAAAGAAACTACACAATTACAGAAAAAGAATTGTTAGTTGTGGTGTTTGCCTTAGACAAGTTTCGTGCTTATCTAGTAGGGTCTTTCATCATTGTTTTCACTGACCATTCAGCCTTGAAGTATTTATTGATAAAGCAAGATGCAAAAGCAAGGTTGATGATTACTACCAAAAAGTGCTATTTTGTAGACCTAATTATAATGGTTTTAAGCACCTTTGAGTAGTAATCATATTCATTTAACCCAATTAATTCATTAAGGTCTTTAGTAATTGGTTTTAACCATTTTGTGGCAAGTTTACATGTTTTTATCAGCTTATGAATCTATTCAAGCATGCCAAATGATGGAGGAGCTACTTGTACAAGTTATGGCAAAGCTTTTGGAAGCTCAAATTCATGAAGAACCAAGCTTTGGAGCTCCATAGCCCTTTGCCAAAGTCGTTCAAAGTATGCAAGGAAAGAACAATGGAGAAGAGGAAAACAGAGGACAGCATCTGCAGTCTTCTTTCACACTTTTAGAGCATTTTCCGAAGTCTATTTTCTACATTCTATATACCATTTCAAAGCTCAGTAAGTCAAGAATCCAACGCTTTAAACCGTGTATGATTTGGAGCTGAAATGACGAAGATATGGCCTTCGGAAGACAACTGCTCCAGGCTTGTGCGAAAATTTCGCACAACACCTTGTGTTGTGCGAGTGTTGTGCGAAATTCGCACAACACCTTCCAAATTCGCACAGCCCATGCATGGTGCGAATTTTCCTCTGTTTTTGTCGACTCCAATTTAGATATTTTCCTATGTATTTTTTGATGTAATTTCCTTTCTTATCCTTGTAACTAACCAATCACAAGCTTTTGCTTTTGTAAAGACTATATAAGGGGTGGAAATCACCTCTTGGAAAATAGAGAACATGCGTGTTACGTTTTACACGGAGTGATATACAGAGCTCTCTCATTTCTCTTTTCTCTTTACTATTTCTATTTTCTTAGTAGCCAAACAGTCTCTGAGGGCTTTTCCTTAGAGGATGATTGGCTAAAACTTTTAGTTTCTCAAAGTATGGATGTTATGTGATGGCTTGGATGCATTCCCATGGAAATTTCTCGCACCTGGAAGGTAAGGTAGACGTTTTTCATTAAAGGTTCATTAATGCAAAGTTTGGTTTTTATTTCCTTTGGACAACTTCCAACGGCCAATACTTGATAAGCTTTTGGATTTCTATCCATTAGTTATCTCCTACGAGCTATTGGAGGGTGAGGTTTTCAATTCGAAGTTTTGCATTAATCCATTAGAACCAATTTCAATGGCCATTGAAAGGTGAGTTTATCACCTGGAATGAATTTGAGTTGCCAATATTTGGTAAGCTTTTGGCTTTAGACCATTAGTTATCTCTTACGAGCCATTCAAAGGAAGTCTAAGGTGAATAACCATTGATGAAATTCACTACCATCTGTTTTGCCATTTTAAAGGATTAAAACTTGATTTGCTAAATCCATACCGGTTCGGGAAGCAAGCATCACCATAGTTGCAACCCCAACGAGAGGAGCTTATCCTGAGATTTCCAATTTGCATAAGAGCCAGAACATAGCTATCCTATCTTTGAGAAACTTGTTTTTACACCCTTTCATTTTAGTCTTTAATGTTAGCTTAGATTAGTTTAAATCTTTCTAAAACATTTACATCTTCTTTTAAAGCTAACATCCATACGAAAATCACTCATTTTCCTAATTTGAATATCACTTGTGTTTGCGAAAACCCTTCCCAGTGAACGATCCTAGAACCACTATGCTATAGTAGCTTGGCTACTTTAGTAATAGTATTTAAGGTATAAATTTTGTTGATACGCCTTTAAAGCTAAGCTACCATGAGTCGAATCAAATGGCGCCGTTGCCGGGGATCGCATCAAATGGCGTCGTTGCCAGGGAAAGTAGCTTTGCTACGCTAGTATGAGGTCATAGGTTTTATAAATGTTTTTTATTAAATGACCCGACTGGAGTTAGAGTCGAATCAAATGGCGTCGTTGCCAGGGAAGGTGCCACAAGCACAGTGAAGCAACCATTAAGGGTAACTTGTGATCTTCATCACAAGTTTGGTGAGTTTTCTTATAATTTTTTTTTTAGTTTAGTTTTTATTTAGTTAAATTTTTTATTCTCTTTTCTTTTATTTTTGTTTTAATTTCAATTTGTGCATTCCTTGTTGGATTCGAGACCAAGAGGGAACCCTGGTACAAGTTGAAGAAAAGAGCCTTAGTTGAATATCATTTTTTTTTAGAAATGGAAATTCCACATGAAGATCAAAGCTCTCATTATGATCATAAGAAGGACAAATTTGCATACCTATCCATGAGGGATTGGATTGAATTAGGGAAAATGTAAGTTCAACAAAGCCAATGGGGTAGTAAGTATGCTTTGAATGGAGATAATACATATGAGCACATGGTAGGGGAGTGCCCTACCATTCCAACTGTGAGAGACATGTACGGTTACCAAAGCTCCTACACCTCAAGTTGGAATAACCATCCCAACCTTACAACCCAACCTCAACCTCAACCATCAATGAGTACATCTTCATTGGAGCAAGCCATTTTGAAGATAAGCAAAGTCATGGAAGACTTTGTAGGTGAGCAACAAAAGATCAACTCTCATCTTAATGAAAAAATTGATAATTTGGAGAGTTCAATAAATGTAAGAATAGCGGGGGTTTATAATGATCTATCACTAAGGATAGAAAAAGTTCAAGACTCCATTGAGAAGCTCAGCAATCTCGACATAGCAAGGGGGAAAAGGAAGCCTCCTCCTCAACCCCACCATAACCTTCAAGGAACCAATGCAAAAAGATCAAGGAAAGTGTTGAAGATCGACACTTTGGTGGGGGATTGCTATGACAACTCTATGGACCAACCTTCCATTGAAAATCGTAAGGTTCAAGATGATAAAGGGTTACCTGAATCCTTTAAAGCATCCACTTCTCCAGGGAAGAGAAGAGAAACGAATTCCCTTGGACCAAATGGGAAGGATGCCAATTTTGTTTGAGATCCAGGGGGAATTCAGCATGAAGTGGGTGTGTGAGTGAGGATGAGCTAAATAGTTCATCTTCTTTTTGGGGTACATGCTATCAGCTTCATTTAAATTTTATGCTTTCTTTAAATTTATGCATGTTTTAGTTTGAATTCTTAGCTTTAATTTAGTTTTAATATGTTTTTAAGATGAGTTTTGAAGTGTTCATGCAGGTATGATGCTTGCAAAAATCGAAGTTATGGTGAAAACAAGGGAAAACAGGGGAGAAAAGCCAAAACAGAGCAATTCGTACCACCCCATTTTGAAACATGTTGGGCGCATTTCGATCACTTCTCGAAGCTCAAATTATGCATACCATATTTTGTTTTGAAGCTTAGGAAGTCAGGAGTCCATAGCTTCAAACGGTGCTCAATTTGGAGTTGAAACAAAGAAGTTATGGCCGTTTGAAGACGACTATGCAAAGCTGAACGGGAATGTTGCAGCCGCACCCCATTTTGCTACTGTTGGACACGTTTTTGGAGCACTTTCTGGAGCTCAAATTATGCATACCATATCTCTTTTTGAAGCTTAGGAAGTCAGAAGTCCATTTCTTCAAACGGTGTGCGATTTGGATTTGAAACGAAGAAGTTATGACCATTTGAAAGAATCCAATTTTGCATTTGGGCGGGTGAATAGTGCCTTGTGCGAAATTTTCGCACAACACTCGCACAACACATCCCCTTGTGCGAAATTTTCGCACCACTCTTCCCTTGTGTGAATTTTTGAGCTTCTTCATCCCTACCCTTCCCAATCCCAGGCCTTTAAGCCTTGTCCTCAGCTGCTCAAAGTGGGGCCCACTCATCATTTTTATAAATATTTAGTATAAATTCCTCTCTCATTCAATTTTTGAATTTTGAAACAGGTGGTTCAACCTTCTCAACTCCAAGTCCACATCACATGAGGTACCACTTCCTTCCTCCTTATTTTCGATTCAAACATTGAGGACAATGTTCATCTCGGTTGGGGGGAGAGATGAGGAAGTAAGTATTAGTTTAAATTTTTATCATACTTAGTTAAATTAGCTACTTTTTGTTTAAATTTAAAAATTTTTGCTTTAAACTCCATGGATATTAAGGATTAACTCTCAAAATTAAATGAGAGAAGTCGAGTTTCAACTTGATTACATGAGTCTTAGAGTTTGTATTATGCTCTTCTAAAAGTTTATGAATTGTTGAAACTCCCATTGCATGCAAACTTATCTCTTCCACCTTAAGCTATTCGCACACACATACAATAGGTTCCGATTATAAGATGAAAAACTATTTCCCTCTTGACTTAGGAAAACTTTAGACTTGGTACCTTTGACCTCATTTAATAGTGTTGGGACACCTTGTAAAAGGCCAATGAAGCTTTGAAGAAAATAAAGAAAGAAAGAAAAATGTTTGCTTGCCTTGAAACCCGAGCAAAGTCTAAGGGGTATATGGTGAAAATCTTTAAAACCTGGTGCCCTAAGCCTTAATTGGTTGGGAATCACCGACCTCAATGCTCGTTACATGGGTGAATAGGTGGAGTTTAACATATTGTAGCTGCTTGGGTATTGAAAATTCATTCTCAAAAGTCCGGGGTGAAATCCAAGGAGTTAGTGGTTGAAAAATCCTTAAAGCTTGATGCCCTAAACCTTAATTGGTTGGGAGTCATCGATGGACCCCCGTTACATGGACAATTTATAAAAGAATGTCTTTAAGCTTTGCACTCCTACAAGAAAAAATTGTGAAAGAAAAGAGGTGCGTTCTTAGCCTATTGGAGGTTGATTAGTTTGCTAAGCTTTGAAAAGAACTAGGTTAAGGGGATAGATTAGTTTGACATACTATACTCGGAAGCTAATCACATTAACACTTAGCTTTTAGTGGAAGAATTTGATTTGGATCTTTTGAGAGTGGAAGTTCTTTTGATGCTTAAACTTGCATAATATCCATTCTTTGTACTCTATGATCAAGTGAATGCTTTGACAACTCTTATTATAGGTTGAGTTTCACATCTTTATTGATCCATGGATATCCATCATGCCACTCATATCATTTTTTGGACGGATTTGCATGATCCCTTTTATGTATATTATTATAGTTTACTTAGTTTTTATCTCCTCCATTGCTAAGGGACTAGCAATGAGTCGGTTGGGGGGTGTGATTACTACCAAAAAGTGCTATTTTGTAGACCTAATTATAATGGTTTTAAGCACCTTTGAGTAGTAATCATATTCATTTAACCCAATTAATTCATTAAGGTCCTTAGTAATTGGTTTTAACCATTTTGTGGCAAGTTTACATGTTTTTATCAGCTTATGAATCAATTCAAGCATGCCAAATGATGGAGGAGCTACTTGGACAAGTTATGGAAAAGCTTTTGGAAGCTCAAATTCATGAAGAACCAAGCTTTGGAGCTCCATAGCCCTTTTCCAAAGTCGTTCAAAGTATGCAAGGAAAGAACAATGGAGAAGAGGAAAACAGAGGACAGCATCTGCAGTCTTCTTTCACACTTTTGGAGCACTTCCCGAAGTTCATTTTCTACATGCTATATACCATTCAAATCTCAGGAAGTCAAGAATCCAACGCTTCAAACCGTGTATGATTTGGAGCTGAAATAAGGAATATATGGCCTTCGGAAGACAACTGATCAAGGCTTGTGCGAAAATTTCGCACAACACCTTCCAAATTCGCACAGCCCATGCGTGATGCGAATTTTCCTCTGTTTTTGCCGACTCCACTTTAGATATTTTCCTATGTATTTTTTGATGTAATTTCCTTTCTTATCCTTGTAACTAACCAATCACAAGCTTTTGCTTTTGTAAAGACTATATAAGGGGTGGAAATCACCTCTTGGAAAATAGAGAACATGCGTGTTACGTTTTACACGGAGTGATATACAGAGCTCTCTCGTTTCTCTTTTCTCTTTACTATTTCTATTTTCTTAGTAGCCAAACAGTCTCTGAGGGCTTTTCCTTAGAGGATGATTGGCTAAAACTTTTAGTTTCTCAAAGTATGGATGTTATGTGATGGCTTGGATGCATTCCCATGGAAATTGCTCGCACCTGGAAGGTAAGGTAGACGTTTTTCATTAAAGGTTCATTAATGCAAAGTTTGGTTTTTATTTCCTTTGGAAAACTTCCAACGGCCAATACTTGATAAGCTTTTGGATTTCTATCCATTAGTTATCTCCTACGAGCTATTGGAGGGTGAGGTTTTCAATTCCAAGTTTTGCATTAATCCGTTAGAACCAATTTCAATGGCCATTGAAAGGTGAGTTTATCACCTGGAATGAATTTGAGTTGCCAATATTTGGTAAGCTTTTGGCTTTAGACCATTAGTTATCTCTTATGAGCCATTCAAAGAAAGTCTAAGGTGAATAATCATTGATGAAATTCACTACCATCTGTTTTGTCATTTTAAAGGATTAAAACTTGATTTCCTAAATCCATACTGGTTCGGAAAGCAAGCATCACCATAGTTGCAACCCCAACGAGAGGAGCCTATCCTGAGATTTCCAATTTGCATAAGAGCCAGAGCATAGCTATCCTATCTTTGAGAAACTTGTTTTTACACCCTTTCATTTCAGTCTTTAATGTTAGCTTAGATTAGTTTAAATCTTTCTAAAACATTTACATCTTCTTTTAAAGCTAACATCCATAAGAAAATCACCCATTTTCCTAATTTGAATATCACTTGTGTTTGCGAAAACCCTTCCCAGTGAACGATCCTAGAACCACTATGCTATAGTAGCTTGGCTACTTTAGTAATAGTATTTAAGGTATAAATTTTGTTGATATGCCTTTAAAGCTAAGCTACCATGAGTCGAATCAGTTGATTAGATGGATTCTTTTACTATAAGAGGTTGATCTCCAAAACAGAGACAAGAAAGGAGTGGAGAATGTGGTAGCTGACTACCTTTCGAGGTTGGCTATAGCACACAATTCCCATGTCTTACCTATTAATGATGACTTTCCTGAGGAATCGCTTATGTTGCTAGAGAAAAATCCTTGGTATGCTCATATTGCTAACTATTTAGTTACTGGTGAAGTTCCAAGTGAGTGGAAAGCACAAGACAAGAAGCACTTATTTGGAAAGATTCATGCTTATTATTGGGAAAAGCCTTTTCTTTTCAAGTATTGTGCAAATCAGATAATAAGGAAGTGTGTCCCTAAAGAAGAGCAACAAGGAATCCTCAGCCATTGCCATGA